>NC_042993.1:27234744-27534744 GCF_901001165.1 Salmo trutta | reverse complement strand
GTTTCAATCTTCCAGAGATTTGAGACTGGGACAGGGGTTCACCTTCCAGCAGGACAATGACCCTAAGCATACTGCTAAAGCAACACTCGAGTGGTTTAAGGGGAAACATTTAAATGTCTTGGAATGGCCTAGTCAAAGCCCAGACCTCAATCCAATTGAGCATCTGTGGTATGACTTAAAGGTTGCTGTACACAAGCGGAACCCATCCAACGAAGGAGCTGGCGCAGTTTTGCATTGAAGAATGGGAAAAAAATCTCAGTGGATAGATTTGCCAAGCTTAAAGAGACATACCCCAAGATATTTTCAGCTGTAATTGCTGCAAAAGGTGGCTCTACAAAGTATAGACTTTGGTGGGGTGAATAGTTATGCACGCTCAAGTTCAGTGTTTGTCTTATTTCTTGATTGTTTCACAAAAAAATATTTCAAAATGATACAAACCCCCCAAAAATCAATTTTAATTCCAGGTTGTAAGGCAACAAAATAGGAAAAATGCCAAGGGGGTGAATACTTTCACAAGCCACGGTCCTTAGAGGGAGATGGCAAAGACGGGTTACTATAAATTTGGTATCGTTTGATTGGTCAATGGTAGTTGTTTTAGGTTGAAAAGGTTTACACCTCAGATGGTATCAAGGTCTGTTGTTCGCTCTCTTATCCTGTATCCAGTCCATGGAGGAAGGTTGTATGATCAATTCTCATTTCCTAGGCTTCTATGTCTCTGGCCTAATAGGCATCTTTGTTCATGCTTTGTCTTGTAAGTTAAGATCTATATACTTGGAATAATGCTTGCAACTTAAGCTTTATGCCTCATTTTACAAAGTAATTAAATACACTTCTATTTAGAATTCCATTCTCAGACATTTCTTGATTGCCTATTACTGTCACTCAACTGTAGTCTCTTGCATATTGCCATTTATCTTTTGGAGTAAGATACATATTTTAATAGGCTAATTGCTTAGTCTTACTATGAGACGCACGGGAGGTGTATATACACTGAACAAAAATAAACGAAAATTGCAACAATTTCAGACTTTACTGAGTTACAGTTCCTATAAGGAAATCAGTCAATTGAAATAAATTCATTAGGCCCTAGTCTATTGATTTCCCATGACTCGGAATACAGATATGCATCTGTTGGTCACAGATACCTTAAAAAAAAAGGTAGGGGCGTGGATCAGAAAAAACAGTCCGTATCGTGTGTGACCACCATTTGCCTCAGAGTTGATCAGGCTATTGAATGTGGCCTGTGGAATGTTGTCCCACTCCTCTTCAATGGCTGTGAGAAGTTGTTGGATATTGGCGGGAACTGGAAGACGCTGTCGTAAATGTCGATCCAGAGCATCCCAAACGTGCTCAATGGGTGACATGTCTGGTGAGTATGCAGGCCATGGAAGAACTGCAACATTTTCAGCTTCCAAGAATTGTGTACAGATCCTTGCGACATGGGGCCGTGCATTAACATGCTGAAACACGATTTGGTGGCGGCGGATGAATTTCACGACAATGGACCTCAATATCTTGCCACTGTATCTCTGCGCATTCAAATTGCCATCAATAAAATGCAATTGTGTTCGTTGTTCGCAGGGTTGCAAAGGGTCAAAAACTTTCTGGGAAATTTCTGGAATTTTTCCATGGGAAGTTAAGTCCGGGAATTTGGGGAATTTTGCTTAAATTCATCAACAAAAAAAAAAAGTTAGCTTATAACAGTGAACCTTTTTTGACAATATGCTTTCTGGTAAGTTTTGATTACAATACTGGGTGGGGTGAATATATTTTATATGACATACATAATTTTTTTGTTAACTAGTAAATAGCCTACAGCAAAGTGTGTTTAAATCATTTCTAACTTGTTTACAATTTCTGCTAGTTAGTGTTTTCTACCATGTGGGTTTTTAGCTTTCTTGAGCCTGCTAACTGAGAAGTGTTAATTCACCTGTTTCCATACATGTTTCATTTTAAAACATTTCTTACAAAAGGAGTTGTTTAATCTGATTAACTATTTATCTGTACATGGAATTGTATGTTGTTTTTTTACCCATTTTTTTCTAATCTTTACAGGACAATGCCACGGGCACTATCTGATGTGTGGAGACATTTCACTGCAACTAATATAGAAGGAAAAGCTGTGTACATTTGCAAATACTGTGTCAAATCATATGTGAAGAATGCAACAAAGATGCAGAATCATCTTGCCAAGTGATCACAACAAGCAACCCCTGACAAAAAGTCCCTCTACTTCTATTCGAGGTGAAAATGATGACTGGTTCACCTCTGATGCTCACAGGCAATGTGTATTGGAAGAGATTTCTGAACGTTCTTCGCCCAGCATACACCCCTCCGACCAGACATGCTTTATCTACAAATTTTCTGGATGCAGAGTTCAACAGAGTTCAAGTGAAGGTCAAGCAAATCATAGAGAAAGCAGACTGTATTGCAATCATCTCTGATGGGTGGTCGAATGTTTGTGGGCAAGGAATAATTAACTACATCATCTCCACCCCTCAACCAGTATTCTACAAGAGCACAGACAAGGGACAAGACACACACCGGTCTCAACATTGCAGATGAGCTGAAGGCAAATGAGCTGAAGGTATTTGCACTGGTGACAGACAATGCTGCGAACATAAAGGCTGCTTGGTCTAAAGTGGAGGAGTCCTACCCTCACATCACACCCATTGGCTGTGCTGCTCATGCATCGACTCTGCTCCTCAAGGACATTGTGGCACTGAAAACAATGGATACACTCTACAAGAGAGCCAAGGAAATGGTTAGGTATGTGAAGGGTCATCAAGTTATAGCAGCAATCTACCTCACCAAGCAAAGTGAGAAGAATAAGAGCACCACATTGAAGCTGCCCAGCAACACCCGTCGGCGTTGTGTTGTCATCATGTTTGACATTCTCCTGGAGGGGGAGTCTCTCCAAAGAAAATGGCCATATCGCAGTCTGCCGATATGGACAGCCCCATCAAGAGGATCCTCCTGGATAATGTATTTTGGGAGAGAGTGGTAAGCAGCCTGAAACCTACAGCAGTAGCCACTGCACGGATTGAGGGAGACAATGAAATTCATCAAAAAGCGTGAAGACTTCTGCCTGAAGTCATACATGCCGCAGTGTACATGTTGGACCCCAAGCATCCTGGCAAGAGCATCCTGTCTGGTGCAGCGATCAACAAGGCCTATGGTGTCATCACTAACGTGTCTCGCCACCTTGGCCTGGATGACGGCAAGGTTCTTGGCAGTCTGGCAAAGTACACTTCCAAGCAAGGGTTTTGGGATGGAGATGCAATATGGCAGTCGTCCCAACATCTCTCATCAGCTACCTGGTGGAAGGGACTTTGTGGATCTGAGGATCTTTCCCCTGTTGCCTCCATCATCCTCCAAATCCCACCAACATCAGCCACCTCAGAGCGCAACTGGTCCTTGTTTGGGAAAACACACACGAAAGCAAGCAACAGGCTGACCAATACAAGGGTTGAAAAAGTGGTCGCCATCCAGGCAAATTTGAGGCTTTTTGAGCCCGACAATGAGCCATCCTTAACAAGGTTGGAATGTGACATTGAAGATGAGGCCTCAGAGTCTGATGTTCAAGAGGTGGACATTGAGGAGGTCCAGGGAGAAGACATGGAAGCCTGAGAGGAAGACAACCAAAGCTTTAGATTCTAGACTATCATTTTACAGATGTATGTTGAAAAAGTTTTTGGGAGATGCAATGGATCATTGAGGATCATTCAATATTCTCTTTCTTTTGATTTACTTATATTTGTCTCCAAGATTATAAATATATCCAATGCAAAAAACATCTACATTTAAATGGCATTAATATTCATTCCCATGGAAAGTTTCCACCTCTGAATATTCCCCAAAATGTGCAAACCTAGTTGTCCGTAGCTTATGCCTGCCCATACCACAACCCCACCGCCACCATGGGGCACCATGTTCACAACGTTGACATCAGCAAACCGCTCGCCCAAACACGACACCATACACGCCATCTGCCTGGTACAGTTGAAACCGGGATTCATCGCTGAAGAGCACACTTCTCCAGCGTGCCAGTGGCCATCGAAACTGAGCATTGCCCACTGAAGTCGGTTACAACACCAAAAAGCAGTCAAGACCCTGGTGAGGACGACGAGCACGCAGAGGAGCTTCCCTGAGACGGTTTGTGCAGAAACTCTTTGGTTGTGCAAACCCAGTTTCATCAGCTGTCCGGGTGTCTCAGAAGATCCCGCAGTTGATAAAGCCAGATGTGGATGTCCTGGGCTGGCGTGGTTAAGCGTGGTCTGCAGTTGTGAGGCTGGTTGGACGTACTGCCACATTCTCTAAAATGACGTTGGATGCAGCTTATGGTAGATCATTTCATGTTAATTTATCTGGCAATCGCTCTGGTGGACATTCCTGCAATCAGCATGCCAATTGCACACTCCCTCAATTTGAGATATGTGGCATTGTGTTGTGTGACAAAACTGCACATTTAAGATTGGCCTTAAAGTGTGTAGGCCTTCTTGTTCTTTACTGGCTTTGTATAGTCCCCAGCACAAGGTGCACTGTGTAATGATCATGCCGTTTAATCAGCTTCTTGATATACCACACCTGTTAGGTGGATGGATTATCTTGGCAAAGGAGAAATGCTCACTAACAGGGATGTAAACACATTTGTGCACAACATTTGAGCATATGGAACATTTCTGGGATCTTTTATTTCAGCTCATGAAACATGGGACCAACACTTTACATGTTGCATTGATATTTTTGTCAGTGTAATACGCATAGACAATAATTATTACCCCCCTACACGTGCATTTGTCTCAGGATAGAGTAAAGGGATCTCTTACCGTGACCCAGGTAGGGATAAGGTCACACTTGTTGAGCACGAAGATCAGATGCTTCCAAGGCTTCTCCTTCCTCATGTAGGTCTCGATGCTCTGCGAGCGCGTACCCATGGGGTCGCGGGCATCCAGCACCTGTATGATGACGTCTGACGAGTCTATCACCTGTGGGTTAAGGAGTGATATTGAGAGAGGAAGGCAGAGTCAGGGTTTGGACATAACCAGGAGTGCTAACTCATCTCAAATCACTATTTTTCAGAAACATTTTTTCAGTGATGTAAAGGCGTAAGCATGACTGTCACTGTGGTCCATTTCTCCTCTATGGCAGTGACTGAGGCTGCATGACTGCAAAGCCTAGTCAGACTGGCCTGCTTGTTCTTACGCTTGCGTATCCAACCCCATCACTGCCTGCACACCCCAGCTCGCCATCACGGCTAAATAACATTTTAAAACGGATAGATGCACAGAAAGAATGGAGAGAGAAAAGCAGCTGTGTAGACTAATGGCTTGTTAGGGGATGCGGATGGCTGCTCACAGCTGTTACACGTGATATTATTGGATGACACATTCTGCTATGACATATCGGACATCACGCTCTGAACTTTGATATTCTATTTGTAGGAAGCGTAGGGATGCATTCTGTAATTCATTTCGATATGATAAGTTTGCATCCCTGATACCTGCACCGTACGCAGTATCTATTAGGAAATATCAAGGTGAACTAAAATAAACATTCCTAGATCAGATAGAAAGATGCTGTACCTTGTAGAGTTCTCCCCAAATCCTCTTCGACTGGCCCTTCTTGAAGATCTCCTCACGAGCCTCCTCTCTGTGTGAAGATAACATACAGTGCAACAGGTGCCACACCCGAACAATAACCACAGACTGGAACTGCTCATGTGGTCCAACATACAGTCTAAAGCTAGGCTATATTATCAAAACAAAGAAAATGGAGTATCAATCATGGAATTGGGGTAGTAGTAAATAGAAAATGATTAGTAGTTATTGGTATACCTGAAAAAGCCCAGTACATTTGGAAGGCATTGTCACCGCCAGTCAAAGTGACAGTAGCCAGTGACAGAATTAACAGGAGCTACTGCACTCACCTGACCCCGTCGTCCTCTGTGACCAGGTCGCGGTCCTTCTCAGCGCTGTAGGTCTGTGCCGAGACCTCAGCCTGTTCTGCCAGGTCCTTCACGTCTCCCACCATCAGGTTGGGTCGTTTACGCTGCGCCTTGGGCCCAAACGTGGTCTCAAAGCCCTCTGTGTCCAGGATGTGTACCTTAGAGTTCTGCAGAAGATGGTGGCCAAGGGGAGGAGACGGGGAGAGATAATTTAGACAAAACTGTTTGACAGAATGCACTGGTTAGATAACAGGAGGAGAAACAGGGGCTTTTGCTATCTATTTGAGAGGCCATTCTATCACAGCTGCTTCCTGAGGAGAGAAGCAGCAGGAGGGAGACATTAGGAAGACAGACAGGGGGAAGACTTTACGATAGATGTGAAAGATGGATGTGGAAATGTGTGACGATAGATGCGATTATGTCTGTGCTGTACTCTCGTATTATGGTCTTCAAATGGGTGTCTGAGCTCTATAACCATAAGTGTCCTCAAAATGTCTGCAAGTTGTTCAGCTGCCTTACAGACAAACCACAACCCAGGGGGCTGGAGAAGAGCAGTTCTGTGCTCGCCCAACAGATTTACGGCCGCCTGCGTTGTATCACAGAGTGTGGCTTTGTAATGCTGCATGCAATGCAAAATAAATACTTCCGCTAAAGCAACCGTTTCTTTCTCTCCCTCGTTGCGAAGAAACAAGCAGAATAAAAACCCAACGGCTTGGAAGGGGTTACAGTTGGAACACAACTCTTGGGTGGAACAGTAGTAGAGAGAAAGAACAGTGATGTAGAATTCCATGTGTGTTCCGTGTGAGGTATAGGTTAGGTTATAATTAGTTGGAGCAAACTGCAAAGCTTTATGCGACGGAGCTGGTGGCCATGTTCCAGGGGTTCCAACAATAAACAACGGTGGAGAACAAACACAGCACACATAACCTCAAGTATGCAGTGAAACTGTCAATAAACCGTATTGTCTGAGCCAGATCTGATTAGGAGTTAAAATATCCTCCGACACAGCCGTAAAAGGTAGCCTTAGTCCTATTGCAACTTGGAGAGAGAGAGAGAAAAACAGTTTACGGATCTTGTCAAAAGCAACGATGTTTAAGATTTCAGCTTCACCTTGACCATCCGCCAGGATGTTTTGGAGGTTGTTCTTTTTAATGTGTCCATCCCCTCCAGTTTCCTTCTTCCACCCCTTCTGGTCTTGTTTTGAAGTGTTCTAATGCTCAGCCTGGCTTTTTAAATTAAAATCTAACAGTAAATGACAATTTTTCATCCTTGGGGGGGGGGGGGGGGGGGGGCAAAAACTCAAAATACGTGCCACCGACTGAAGACAGAAACTATGGTGAAAACATCACCATAAAATAGAATAAAGAGACCTGACAAAGACCTTGGCGAGAATACTCAGCCAACAAACAGTGAAGATCAAAAGACAGAGAACCAAAATTGACATCCAATTAAAAATTATTTATGCAACGTATCTGGACTTGCTCACATTGCTTTGGCATGGGGCTCAATTCCCTAAATGGCGTAAGACATAAAATGGCAAGAGGAAGGAGGAGTGGGTAAAGGAGGGAGAGTAAAAAAGGAGAAGGCCATTCATCTCCAATAGCTTTGAGCGTCTTCAAAGGTCTTGCACGCATATGGAGCTATTTAGAGGGAAAAGAACAGAAAAACTCAGTCAACAACAATGTTCAGAGAGAACATGAAGAACTGGACAGAAGTCTTGTTTGTAGTCTTTTGGGGCGTTTTTTTTTTTTTTAGCTGGGCGAAATGGACAATAAGTCATATTGTGATAAATTTGACCATGTGGCTCGATAACAAACACAAGAACATTCACTGCCCATTAGTGGCAGGGCTCTGGACAATTACCCAGTAAGACAGATGGCAGCCTATGATTAAAAAAGCTATTATTTCATGTAGCATATACAGGGAATGCAAAACTAATATTTTGATATGAAACCTGTCAAAATAAGATCCAGAATTATCAGATTTATTTTTGGCTCTTCAGAGAATTTGATGACATCTTTGTTCATATTGGCCTATAAGCTATATTATTCACATCCTGAGGAAGTGCAAACTCAAAATATTTTGCTAGATTGATAACTCGAAATATTTTTGTGTTTATATATAGCCATGTAGGATAATTTATTAATCCATCAGTAAAATGTAGGCTAATGTCCTACAACAACTTTTCAGCGCCAGGTGTAGCCTACTTGATGTAACTAAAAACAGTAGTAGCTTAAAAAAAATTAAAAATGTTTTGCCTGCAGTAGCATTGTGGTCAACGGTCATGCTTCTCAGAATGTATCTCTCCCTCCGCCATCCGCACAGCAGCGAAACAGGGACAGGCAGATCCTTTCATAGCAGGAATCAACATAATGCATACGCTATTACTGTTGACCAAATGGTTCTAGAACAATCTACAGGAACGTTGTGTAGCAAAAATCACCCGGGGGTGCAAAGTTGGCCAACTGCATCGAACTCTCTCTTGCAAAACACAACTCGATACAGGCAGGTTGGTTCAGTGTGAAGCGGAGCAAAATGAGCGGGAATAGGCCAGTTGGAGAGGAAGATCCCACCTGACCTGTCAACCCGTGCATTTTTCACCTCACAAATACAGCCTGGTTAAACCGGAATGAACGCTCAGTCTGGTGTAACCAGGCTCTAAGAAATAGGCTACCTGAGGAAAACAGAGTAACGATTTTACAATAAGTTAACTACTGACTTTCAGCATCAATAAAGAGAAGGGCACTCAACTTGTACTGCACTGACTCAGATGACTGATGATTGGTTAAAAAAGAATAAGATGATAGCTGGAGTTGTATTGTTAGATTTCAGTGAAGCCTTTAATTTTATTGATTATAAATTGTTATTGAAAAAAAACGAACTTGCTATGGCTTTACATCACCAGCCATCACATGGTTGCAGAGTTATTTATCCAACAGAACTTAGTGTTCTAACATCAGATATACTTTTGTGTATGTGGACACCCCTTGAAATGAGTGGATTTGGCTATTTCAGCCACACCGTTGCTTACAGGTGTATAAAATATGAGCACACCGCCATGCAATCTCCATAGACAAACATTGGCAGTAGAATGGCCCTACTGAAGAGCTCAGTGACTTTCAATGTGGCACTGTCATAGGGAAATCTTAATGCTACAGCATACAATGACATTCTAGACAATTCTGGGCTTCGAACTTTGTGGCAACAGTTTGGAAAAGGCCCTTTGCTGCTTCAGCATGACAATGCCCCGGTGCGCAAAGCCAGGTCTATACAGAAATGGTTTGTCGAGATCGGTGTGGAAGAACTTGAGTGGCCTTAAGAGCCCTGACCTCAACACCATCAAACGCCTTTGGAAAGAATTGGAACGCCGACTGCGTGCCAGGCTTAATCAACCAACATTAGCAGCCAATCTCACTAATGCTCAAAGCTGAAAGTCCTCGCAGCAATGTTCCAACATGTAAGTGGAAAGCCTTCCCAGAAGAGTGGAAAATGTTATAGCAGCAAAGCGGGGACCAACTCAACATTAATGCCCATGATTTTTTGAATGAGCTGGTCGAGGAGCTTGTGTCCACATACTTTGGTCATGTAGCGTATGTGCAGTGCAGTGTCCCTCAGGGCAGATGCCTTGGGCCGTTACTCATCTATTTTTCCTTTTACAAATGTTTTACCACAAAGCTATAATGACTGTATGCAGATGAGTCCACACGCTACATTTCAGCAACCAAAGCCAGAGAGCTCACTGAAATTCTAAATAAGGAGTTAGTCAGCATCAGAATGGGTGATTCATAATAAACTCGTCTTAACTACATTAAAACTAAAAGCATTGTATTTAGTTCAAAACATTCTCTAAGACCTAACCCTCAACTGGAGTTGGACATAAAGGTGTGACCATTGAGCAAGTTGAGGAAGCTAACCTCCTAGGTATTACATTGGATGGTCAATTATCATGGTCAAGTCATATTAACAAAGTTGTGGTGAAGATGGAGGGGTATTTATGTTATAAAAAAAGATGGTCTGCATTTGACACAAATCAACTGTACTAGTTGTTCAGGCTCTGGCCTGGTCCCATCTTGATTACCGTCCGGTAATAGGGTCAAGTGCAGCAGAGAAAGACCTAGCAAATCTGCAGCTGGCTCAAAACAGAGCAGCACGCCTTGCCCTTAACTGTACATAAAGAACTAAAATCGACAACATGCATGCCAGTCTTTCTTGGTAGAGGGTTGATGAGGGATTAACTGCTTCTGATCTACTTTTTATAAGAAACATTACTGGTGAAAATTAGAGGTCAACCGATTGATATTTCAAAGTCGATTATTCAAGGACCAAAAAAAGCCGATATCGATTAAAATCGGACAATTACCATACATACATACATACACACAGCTGAAGTCGGAAGTTTACATACACTTCGGTTAGAGTCATTAAAACTCATTCTTCAAACACTCCACTAATTTCTTGTTAACAAACTATAGTTCTGGCAAGTCGGTTAGGGCATCAACTGTGTGCATGACACAAGTCATTTTTCCAACAATTGTTTACAGGCAGATTATTTCACTGTATCACAATTCCAGTGGGTCAGAGGTTTATGTACACTAAGTTGACTGTGCCTTAAACAGCTTGGAAAAGTACAATAAATGATGTCATAGCCTATCAGAAGCTTCTAAAGCTAATTGACATCATTTGAGTCAATTGGAGGTGTACCTGTGGATGCATTTTGAGGCCTACCTTCAAACTCAGTGCTTCTTTGCTTGACTTCATGGGAAAATCAAAAGAAATCAGTCAAGGCCTCAGAATAAAAAAACTGTAGACTTCCACAAGTCTGGTTCATCCTTGGGAGCAATTTCCAAACGCCTGAAGGTACCACGTTCATCTATACAAACAATAGTACGCAAGTATAAACACCATGGGACCACGCAGCCGTCATACCGCTCAGGAAGGAGACGCGTTCTGTCTCTTACAGATGAACGCACTTTGGTGCAAAAAGTGCAAATCAATCCCAGAACAACAGCAAAGGACCTTGTGAAGATGCTGGAAGAAACGGGTACAAAAGTATCTATATCCACAGTAAAATGAGTCCTATATCGACATAACCTGAAAGGCCGCTCAGCAAGGAAAAAGCCACTGCTCCAAAACCGCCATAAATAAAAGCCAGACTACGGTTTGCAACTGCACATCAGGACTAACATCGTACTTTTTGGAGAAATGTTCTCCGGTCTGATGAAACAAACATAAAACTGATTGGCCATAATGACAATCGTTATGTTTGGAGGAAAAAGGGGGAGGCTTGCAAGCCGAATAACACCATCCCAACCGTGAAGCACGGGGGTGGCAGCATCAAGTTGTGGGGGTGCTTTGCTGCAGGAGGGTCTGGTGCATTTCTCAAAATAGATGGCATCATGAGGGAGGAAAATTATGTGAATATATTGAAGCAACATCAAGACATCAGTCAGGAAGTTAAAGCTTGGTCACAAATAGGTCTTCCAAGTGGACAATGACCCCAAGCATACTTCCAAAGTTGTGGCAAAATGGCTTAAGGACAACAAAGTCAAGGTGTTGGAGTGGCCATCACAAAGCCCTGACCTCAATCCAATAGAAAATGTGAAAAGCGTGTGCGAGCAAGGAGGCCTACAAACCTGACTCAGTTACACCAGCTCTGTCAGGAGGAATGGGCCACAACTCACCCAACTTATTGTGGGAAGCTTACGGAAGGCTACCCGAAACGTTTGACCCAGGTTAAACAATTTAAAGGCAATGCTACCAAATACCAATTGAGTGTACGTAAAAACTTCTGACCCACTGGGAATGTGATGAAAGAAATAAAAGCTGAAATAAATCATTCTCTACTATTATTCTGACATTTCACATTCTTAAAATAAAGCAGTGATCCTAACTGACCTAAGACAGGGATTTTTACTAGGATTAAATGTCAGGAATTGTGAAAAACTGAATTTAAATGTATTTGGCTAAGATGTATGTAAACTTCCAACTTCAACTGTATGCATTTGTAATAATGACAATTACAACATTTTTAACTTAATATAATAATAATGAAACATGTTCAATTTGGTTTAAATAATGCAAAAACAGTGTTGGAGAAGAAAGTAAAAGTGCAATATGTGCCATGTAAAAAAGGTAAAGTTTAAGTTCCTTGCTCAGAACATGACAACATATGAAAGCTGGTGGTTCCTTTTAACATGAGTCTTCAATATTCCCAGGTAAGGGAAGAGTAGCAACAGTGCTGAAATTTGTCCATTTACAGACAATTTGTCTTACCGTGGACTTTCTTTCAGAGATACTTTTGTAACCCTTTCCAGCTTTATGGAAGGCAACAATTCTTAATCTTAGGTCTTCTGAGTTCTTTTGTCTGAGGCATGGTTCACATCAGGCAATGCTTCTCGTGTATAGCAAACTCAAAAAAAAAAAAAAAAATTTGTTTGTTTTTTTAAAAGGGGTAGGGCGGCTCTAACCAAAATCTCTAATCTCGTCTCATTGATTCGACTCCAGGTTCGTTGACTCCTGACTCCAATTAGCTTTTGGAGAAGTCATTAGCCTAGGGGGTTCACATTTTTCCCAACCTACAATTATGAATGTTTAAATTATGTATTCAATATAGATTAAAAAAATACAATTTGTGTGTTATTAGTTTAAGCACACTGAGTTTGTCTATTGTGACTTAGATCAGATCAAATTTTATGTCAAATGTATGCAGAAATCCAGGTAATTCCAAAGGGTTCATACTTTTTCTTGCCACTGTACACGGAACATTTGCGTTGTAACATTATTCTACTAGCAACTAAATTTGAATGACTTGAGTGAGAATGATGAACATACAGTACCAGTCAAAAGTTGACACACCAACTCATTCAAGGGTTTTTCTTAATTTTTACATTGTAGAATAATAGTGAAGACATCAAAACTATGAAATAACATACAGAATCATTTAGTAACCAAAATATATTTTATATTTCAGATTCTTCAAAGTAGCCACCCTTTGCCTTGACAGCTTTGCACACTCTTGGCATTCTCTCAAACAGCTTCATGAGGTAGTCACCTGAAATGCATTTCAATTAACAGGTGTGCCTTGTTAAAAGTTAATTTGTGGAATTCTTAATGCATTTGAGCCAATCAGTTGTGCTGTGACATGGTAGGGGTGGTATACAGAAGACAGCCCTATTTGGTAAACGACCAAGTCCATATTATGGCAAGAACAGCTCAAATAAGCAAAGAGAAACGACAGTCCATCATTACTTTAAGACATGAAGATAAGTCAATCCAGAAAATTTCAAGAACTTTGAAAGTTTCTTCAAGTGCAGTCTCAAAAACCATCAAGTGCTATGATGAAACTAGCTCTCATGAGGACCGCCATGACTGCTGCAGAGGACAAGTTCATTAGAGTTACCAGCCTCAGAAATTGCAGACCAAATAAATGCTTACAGAGTTCAAGTAACTGTTCACTGGCTATTTGACAAAGAAGGAGTGATGGAGCGCTGCATCAGATGACCCGTCCTCCACAATCACCCAACCTAAACCCAATTGAGATGGTTTGGGATGAGTTGGACCACAAAGTGATGGAAAAGCAGTGCTCAGCATATGTGGGAACTTCTTCAAGACTGTTGGAAAAGCATTCCTCATGAAGCTGATTGAGAGAATGCCAAGAGTGTGCAAAGCTGTCATCAAGGCAAAGGGTGGCTACTTTGAAGAATCTAAAATATATTTAGATTTGTTTAACACTTTTGTTTACTACATGATTCCATGTGTATTTCATAGTTTTGATGTCTTCACTATTATTCTACAATGTAGAACATAGTAAAAATAACTCTAGGGGTAATTAATATGGTATTTTATTTTTTGAAAGAAATTGAATATATTATTTTAGATGTTGTACTAAATATGGGTTAAATAAAAATAACTATTTATCAACATATTGTTCAATGTTTTAAAAAAAATAATAAAGGCCAGTGGTTATTCTGTGACATGTTTTGCAACGGTATTGTTTCAGTGTCCTGATACTAAACCTGGTATCGATGTCAAAATGCTGGTATCGTGACAACACCACAGTGTGCTCAAATTAATGCGCCCCTGCTTGGTACTCACGTGTGCCTTGACTCTGTCGTGCAGGAGGGACATGGGCAGCCTGCTCTGTTTCATCACGATGCGGTATGGGTCCTTCTTCACTACACCCATCTCATCCTGGAACTTCTGTAGGGATGACTGCTTGATGACCCGAGTGTTTGCTGAGACCAGAGGGGAAGAATTAACCAGTGTGTGTGTGTGTGTGTGAGTTGAGGCTGCCATCTTATCTCTCCGTACACAGATATTTAAAAAATGGCATAAAACAGATTTATTCTTACAAATCATGGGTTTGCTAGTCATTATTGACAAGAACTCCACCATTCTGTATAAAGTTTCAACTAGCCAATCAAATGCTTGACAAATTGCCATTATACCTGTCCAATCAATAATAAAAACAGACCCAAGAGAATGTGTGGATTAACCTGAGACAGTGTGGCAATTGCAGTTAACAGCACTACTCACCAAACCATTTGATGTTGGGCTCCACTCTGGCCTGTGTCCCATCAGCCACAGTGGACTGGTACGACAAACGCTTGATCACCTGGCCTCTGTTGTTGCTAATGGCAGAGGAAATAGTCAGTGGTCACAAAACCAGGTGCATGGAAATTATATTACAACACAATCATAAAAATAAAAAAATAAATGAAGAGGAGTTACATATAGAATACCAGGAACTGGTGTGCTTTATCTGGGTAAAGTGTCAACCCCTGACCTGAGAGTTACACTAGCATTAAAGTAAAGAGTTAATATGGAAGTGTCACATGTTTGTTTTTTTCCTCCATCATTTACCATCTCTGCTTTTGTCTGTACATATTCAGACGCCTGACAGTTGCCCGGTCCCTCATGCTGTTGCCTGAACCTGCAGGAGTCTTTGGTCGGTCTGTAAAAGGTAGAGTCGTAAGGTTATGGTGAAATATGCCACACAGTGTTAGGTGTGTTGTGGTATTTTGGGTTAATTAATTGTCAGTGTCAGAACAATATTGGAAATCCATATAAAAAGTGTGGTTCTCAATTTTGTTATGGAAGTTACGTTGTGTTTTTGGCATAAAGTTAAACAGAAATTGTAGCTAAATTAGCTAGTTACTGAACTAATGTCAGTGCCAAACATATTGTATACATTTCCATTTGTAGCTAACATTAATGTCATATGGACCAAATGTTTCTGTGTAGTTAGACGAAACAGACAGATCAATCAGAGAGAAAGTCTATCACGTTAGCTAGCTAACATTAGCTGTAAACAAACAGTAACGTTACATCACGCATGGACTGTAACTTACCAGGATTACTGCTGGCCGCCGATGTGTTTATCGTGCTTTTCCCCTTGAACCGTGGCTTCACCATCTTGACAGGTTATCTGACACACACACGTAGACAATATACTCAAAATGTCAAGTTATAGCTTCAACTTCTTCTATGTAACCGAACCACGTGTCCTAAACCAGAGTCCCACACATTCCGGAAGAACGTCATCAGAGAGCGACAATACATGTGTTATTTTTATAATGTTTATTTTTTAGTATAAGTATACAAACAGGCAATGATACCATATGCTAAGGGGTACAACAAATTACAGATTATAAAAAGACCTTAAAATATATACATATATTGATTGTTTTAACAGCTTTCTTATTAGAAGAATGTATAATGGTCTTAATGTACTGTTCAAATTCCTTACAGAAAACACGGAAGTGTTTTTTTATTACTGAATTTACATTTATGAATATGACATTTTTCCATTAGCACAATTAGATTTATGAGGTAAAATTGTGAGTGTCTTTTTTTTGTCTTTTTGTTTTTTTTGTCTTTTGTCTTTTTTTAGTTTCTTCAAGTAATGATTCGCAGGGTAATACTTATGGGTCATTCCGAGAGACCTACATTTACATTACATTTACATTTACATTTAAGTCATTTAGCAGACGCTCTTATCCAGAGCGACTTACAAATTGGTGCATTCACCTTATGATATCCAGTGGAACAACCACTTTACAATAGTGCATCTAAATCTTTTAAGGGGGGGGGGGGGGGGGGGGGTTAGAAGGATTACTTTATCCTAACCCAGGTATTCCTTAAAGAGGTGGGGTTTCAGGTTTTCAGACCTCTTTGACCTTGTTAACAAGCAGGTATTTGTGTGGTAATAACCAGACTTTTCCCCAACAGATATTTTAGACAGATGTATTCCATTAAGTTGTGACATAAGGAATGGATACAATATCCCTTTGAAATAAAGCACGTATAGATCTGTTCTGAGGGAACAAGGATAAACACATTTTTCCTACTGGAGAGTCAACTGGATTAAGCGAGGGTAGGTCAAGAAGGTGAGGTCTGGTTACACCTCTAAACAACATGAGAGTTCCAGATGGAATAGCATCAAAGACTATGGCAAACTCTCTAGGTGTAACAGGGATATTGTAACGAGATAAAAATTCCTCATAATTGAGTAACAATCGTTCTGCATTTAAAGTTGACTCACCAGCAGGATATGATTATTAAACCAGTTCTTAAAAAATAAATACTTTTTTCTATACAAAATATCCTTCCAAATGAAATACCAATGCAGGGGGAAAAAATCATATTTATATATTAACGACCACGCTAAGAATACTTGTCTATGAAAAGCAGATCATTTTGTAGGAATCTTATCAATGTTATCCAGGCTGCATCACATCCGGCCGTGATTGGGAGTCCCATAGTGGCGGCTCACAGCGTCGTCCGGGTTTGGCCGGGGTAGGCCATCATTGTAAATAAGAATTTGTTCTTTACTGGCTTGCCTAGTTAAATCAAGGTTAAATAAAATTTAAAAAACAATAATTACAAAGTAACATAAAATTGAAGCCACCAAAACGGGAGAACATACAATGAGGGATGAAATTCCAAATTGAAGTTAGATTCTATAAGAAATGTTTATCCCAATTTATCTTAAGATCTTAAGATATAATAAGGGATGAAATTCCAAATTGAAGTTGGATTCTTTAAGAAATGTTTAGCCCAAGTTATCTTAAAAGTATTATTCAAAGTAGGAAAATCCCAAAAATTGAGACCACCATATTCATATGTGTTCATAATGACCGATTTCCTAATATAATGTGTACGATTCTTCCAGATGAAGTTGAAAAGCATCTGGCCGACCGCTTTACCTATTTTGTAGGGACTGGGCTGCATAAGTAAGTCTGGAGATACCTTCAGCTTTAGAAAGCAATGCTCAACCTTTCAAGGATAAATCACTTTGCAAACAATGGTTCAACTACTTTTTGTTTTTTTCAATAATATAAAATTGAATGAGCATCTTTCCTGTTGATCCTTAGATATGGTAATCCCAAGGTATGTTACTTTTTCCTTGACTGGAATATTGCATATAGAGGGTATCACACTTTAGCAGCAAACAATTCACACTTATTAAGGTATAGGCAAAAACCAGATGCTTTGGAAAAAATATTTATCGGCTGCTTTAGGAATCTGGTCAGCATCTTTCAAAAAGAGAGTGGTGTCATCTGCAAGCTGACTTATGATAATATCTCTGTCAGCAATAGAGATCCCTTTTATATTGAACACCTGGATTTAACAAAACTTGTAAGAAGTTGGGTTGCAAGCAGGAAGAGGTAAGGCGAAATTGGCCAACCTTGCCTAATTCCTCTTTTCAAATCAAATCTAGGAGAAATGTCATGCTTTAATTTAATGGAACTGTTCCCATTTATATAAAGAGTTTTAATAGTACTACAAAATAATTCCCCAAAGCCAAATTTCTCAAGGGAGAGAACTAGAAACTCATGTTCCACTGTATCGAAGGCTTTATAAAAGTCTAAGAAGACAATAAATCTCTCTTCGAAGATTAGATCAGAATAGTCAATAAGGTCTAACACAAGTCGGATATTATTAGATATATGTCTATTCCTCATGAAGCCAGATTGGGTCTCTTCTATAATTGAGTCCAATACTGCCTTCATTCTTTTTGCAAGTATAGAGGCTAATATTTCGTAGTCATTATTGAGCAGACAGATTGGACGCCAATTATCGAGGAGAAGCAAGTCTTTCTTGGGCTTAAGGATACTGGTAATCAGACCTTGAGTCAAACTGGGAGGGGGAGCATTATTTGCAATGCTTTCAGAAAAGACCTCCAACAGAATTGGGGCTGACTGTTGAGAAAACGTTTTGTAAAACTCAGCAGATATATCATCAAGAGACATTTAATTTTTAAGGTGTTCAATAGAATAAATGATCTCTTCAACTATAATAGGGTCATCACACTGTTCCCTCTCATCCTCCCCAATTGATTTCACATCCCCCAGAGAGTTAAAAAAAAGAGTTGAGGACATCTCACAATACTTAGAACTATATAAATTCCTGTAGAAGTTACAACTAAAGTTAGAGATTCATTTGGGATCATCTGTGATGAGACCATTAGTATTTAATTGTTAAATTGTATTATTTTTAGAGTGGTATTTTTCTAAACTGAAAAAATAAGATACATTTTGTTCACCCTCCTCTAGCCACTTTTTCCTAGATCTGACAAAGGCTCCCTCTGCTTTCAGTTCATACATATCATCCAACTTGTTTTGTAGCTCAAAAAGAACAGATTTGTCCTCCTCTGAGAGACTTTCAATAGGCTTTTGAACAAGAGAGGTGATCTTTGTAATTACACTTTCTTCTTCAGCTCGTCTTGGCAAGAATACTCCCATATTTTCTGAAATATTTTCCAACCTCATGTTTAAAAAGCTCCCAGTTATTACTGTATGAATTGTCATTCATAGCTTTGTTCCAGAAGTGTGTAATTAAATTGGTTATCTCCATCTTGACCAACTCATGTTTTAATATAGAGCTATTAAGCTTCCAGTAGGATTCTCTGCCAAGGCCATTATCAGAGATAAAAAGTTTAATGTCAATATAAATAGCTATATGTAACGGGAGAGTAACGGGAGAGGCCAGGATGTTAACAGAAATACTCTGTTTATCAAAACATTTAGACACCAGCCAAAAATCTATGCATGATTGTCTGGAAGCGTGCCTTATTACTCCAAGTGAAAGACTTGCCATTAGGAAACTTTACTCTCCAAATATCTATAATATCCATCCTTTCCATAAACTGCCTCAAACTTCTATTCATAGAAGTGGACTGTCCCGGAGGCCATCTATCAATTAAATGATTCGGAGAAATATTAAAATCCCCACCTACTATAAGTAAAGCATTAGGGAACTTGCTTAGCCAATGGAGAATACGCTTTTCCAAAGATTCAAGTAACTGATCATATACAAGTTTGGAATTGTACCCATAAATGTTGGTAATAATAATAATAATGATGTTGTTACAGTTGATAACAAGACAAAGAATGTGACCAAAAGGGTCACATTGACAATACATGTACCAAAACACTGATCTGTATACAATGACGAAACGTATTAGGCTTATGCCGCATTCAAAACAACTGGGAACTTGGAAATCTCTGACTTCCAGTTTCAGTGTATTATTTTTTTTTTAAATCAAATAAAAGGGCTCCGAATGGGAAAACGGAATTCCAACTCGGGAACTCTGGCCTCTTCTAGAGTTCCGACTTTCCCACCTGAAGATCACTGACGTCATGATTTGACCTTGTATTTTCCGAATTCCCTGTTGTTTTGAACGTGGCACAAGACTCAGAAAACAACTCGGAAAACAACGAGGTCAAATCATGACATCAGTGATCTTCAGGTTGGAAAGTTGGAGCTCTAGAAAGATGGCAGAGTTTCCGACTTGGAATTCCAACTTGGATGCCGTTCAAAACTTTTTTTTCCAGTTGGACCTCGTTTTTACCCAAAGTTCCCAGTTGTCTTGAACGCACTGTTGTAGGAAATCTGAGATTTCCAAGTTCCAAGTTCCCAGTGGCTTTGAACGTTGCATTATTTGGACAGACTTTAGTGATAGGTATGGTGCGTTCAAGACAACTGGGAACTCTAAAAAAAAAAAAAACGAGGTGAAATCATGATGTCAGTGATCTTCAGGCCGGAAATTCAGAGCTCTAGAAAGATGGCAGAGTTTCCGACTTGGAATTCTGAGTTGGAGGACCGTTCAAAATTATTTTTCCCAGTCGGAGCTCGTTTTTTCCCAGAGTTCCCAGTTGTCTTGAACACACTGAAGTCGGAAGTCGGAGATTTCCGAGTTCCCAGTTGTTTTGAAGGCTACATGAAATCTCTCACTTCACCTCTTCCTCTCTGACCATGTGATGCTCAAGTAAGGGTCAGTGCTATCCTGGATCATTAGGACTTCTCCACCCTTACCTTAAACATAACCCTTAACCCATAGCCATATAGTTTCACTAATAAAGGACTATTAAAAGCGCAGTGCACTAAATTACTTTTTTTTATTCAGATTTCTCAGGGGATGCTGTAGCGCCCTCAGCACCCCTACTTCCCGCGGCTATGCCCTAGCCCATCTATAGGGTTAGGGTTACTGTTCCCACACAGCCATACATCCATGTTACAGCATGTATTTACAGAAGACAGAGGGACCACCTGTGCTAATTAGTTATCTAGCATGCTCCACCTGTGTGTAATGGATTAAGGCCACCTGAAACATGTTGTCAGTGACCATGTTTACATGCACACCAATATCGTGTTATTATTCAGGATACTCAAGTATTCTGTTTTTGAGTTGACACATTCTGTATAAACCTCAAATCTCGTTTACAATAACCCGAAAAAGTATGTATCCCGGTGTTAAAAAACCCAGATAAGATGCCTGGGATATGCTGATCTAAAACAGGA
This sequence comes from Salmo trutta, assembly GCF_901001165.1. Classification (NCBI taxonomy): domain Eukaryota; kingdom Metazoa; phylum Chordata; class Actinopteri; order Salmoniformes; family Salmonidae; genus Salmo; species Salmo trutta. The sequence continues at coordinate 27,513,992 of NC_042993.1, read as the reverse complement.
TACTGTTGCATGTAAACATCTTATCCTGTTTACTGTTGTATTGCGCTCTGTACAGGCTTAGTTTCACATATCATGGATGTTGTGTGATGATGTTTTCGTCAAACAAATCACTTCAAAAAGCAGGTTACCTGCGCAGTTCATTCCAACATAATAATTTAGCCTACTATAATTAATTGACTATAATTTACTACTGGCTACTACTGGCAGTTCATTCCAACATAATCATTTAGCCTACTATAATTAATTGATTATAATTTACTACTGGCTACTTTCACCCCTAATTTAGACAAGTTTCTGCTTATAATTTCCAACATTTGCTTGGCCATGATATAATTTCCGACATTTGGGAGGCCATTTGTTTGTCAACTATAGTTTGATCCATGCAGCTTCTCTTCTATCATAACTTGTTCCCCCAGAAGACTAAATAATGTAGTGCTCACCAGAATAATGTCTTACATCGATAGAATTAATGCATTAGTAATCTATACTGAAGAAAAATATAAACGCAACATGCAACAATTTCAAAGATTTTATTGAGTTACTGTTCATATAAGGAAATCAGTCAATTGAAAAAAACTTATTCGGCCCTAATCTATGGATTCCACATGACTGGGCAGGGGTGCAGCCATGGATACTTTGGAGGGCATAGGCCCACCCACTTGTCAGCCAGGGCCCACCCACTGGCGAGCCAGGCCCAGCCAAGAATGAATCCCCCCCCAGACTATCCCGCAGGTGAAGAAGCCGGATGTGGAGGTCCTGGGCTGGCGTGGTCACATGTGGTCTGTGGTTGTGAGGCCGGTTGGACGTACTGCCAAATGCTCTAAAATTATGTTGGAGGCAGCTTATAGTAGAGAAATGAACATTAAATTATCTGGCAACAGCTCTGGTGAACATTCCTGCAGTCAGCATGCCAATTGCACACTCCCTCAAAACTTACGAGATCCAGTATGTGGCATTTTATTGTCTCCAGCACAAGGTGCATCTGTGTAATGATCACGCTGTTTAATCAACTTCTTGATAGGCCACACCTGTCAGGTGGATTGATTATCTTAGCAAAGGAGAAATGCTCACTAAGAGGGATATAAACAAATTTGTGCACAACATTTGAGAGAAATAAGCTTTTTGTATTTAAGGAACATTTCTGAGATTTTTTTTTTTTCCGCTCATGAAACATGGGACCAACACTTGACACGTTGTGTTCATATAATTTGTTCAGTGTAGTTAACACTGGTTAAGGTTTCTGTTTCATTTAAGGAGCAGGGAGAAAACACAATAACTCCAAAACAGTGCAAAGATTGGTCCTGTGCAAAATGGCAATGTCTCATCAGTTTGAACAGTTTTAAGGAAATGAAAAGCTGAGAAAACGATGAAACACGTATGGGTGCATATTTTATGTGGTTGAAATAATGTCTGCTTGCTTAACAGTGTCAAAGACAACACATTACAAACGCATTCGCATTTTCTCAAGCGATGCAAAAAAAATCTATATTTCTTCACTCCTGTTCCCGAAACAAAATGAACATTTGTTGTATAATTTCATTGCAAGAAATGCATAATTCTGCAGGAATTCATATTATACTATACAAAAATATAAATGCAACATGTAACAATTTCAAAGACTTTACTGAGTTACAGTTTATTTCAGGAAATCAGTCAATTTAAATAAATTCATTAGGCCCTAATTTATGGATTTCACAGATATGCATCTGTTCGTCACAGATACCATAAAAAAAATGGCCCTCACAATGGGCCTCAGGATCTCGTCACACTATCTCTGTGCATTCAAATTTCCATAGATAAAATGCAATTGTGTTTGTTGTCCGTAGCTTATGCCTGCCCATACCATAACTCCACAGCCACAATGGGGCACTCTGTTCACAACGTTGACATCAGCAAACCGCTTGCACACATGACGCCATGCATGTGGTCTGCGGTTGTGAGGCCGGTTGAACGTACTGCTATAAAACGACCTTGGCTTATGGTAGAGAAATTAACATTCAATTATCTGGCAACAGTTCTGGTGGACATTCCTGCAGTCACCATGCCAATTGCACACTCTCTCAAAACTTGAGACATCTGTGGCATTGTGTTGTGTGACAAACTGCATATTTCAGAGTGGCCTTTTACTGTCCTCGGCACAAGGTGCGCCAGTGTAATGATCATGCTCTTTAATCAGCTTCTTGATATGCCACAACTGTCAGGTGGATGGATTATCTTGGTCAAAGGAGAAATGCTCAATAACAGGGATGTAAACAAATTTGTGCACAACATTTGAGAGAAATATGATTTTTGTTTGCATGGAACATTTCTGGGATCTTTTCTTTCAGCTCATAAAACATGGGACCAACACTTTACATCTTTCGTGCAGTATATATTACCCTACAGGTGAGAGGTTATAGGCCTACAGTCAGTGTTCATATTTCAGTTACTATCCATTTAACCCATATATTTAAATGAGGTAAATTCTGTTTATTCATAGATACAGGGATACTCATGAGCGGGATATCAAAGGTGCATGTAAACAGCTTATCCCGGATAACACCTTAAGCGGGATATGAGCTACTATCATGAATTCTGTGCGCATGTAAACTTGATAATTGAAAAATACTGTCTGCTGGAACTGTGATGAAGCCAGTTAAAACACTGCATAGTAAGTGTATATTTTAGCATTTGTGGAATAATTTTGATGTGACATGAAAGTTAAGGGCTTTATGTTTCGAGAACCGTATAGCAATTGAGAATCAATTCACATTTAGATGGCGCTTTTGGCTGTTTTGGCTGGCAGAGCCAGTTACCTATGAAAATAATATATAACATCCTTGGATGTTAAGGAGTAACGCTAGGCTCCTTAAGAGTACACCTACATCCTGGTCCTATGCAGTTTTGTCCAAAAATCATTTAGCTGGTGTTCTAAGGTCTTCTGCTTATTTTACATTCCCAAACAAATTCCCAAACGGGTGCTGTTTAGCCAAGCGAAATACTAACAATGCAAACCACGTCCCAAAACGACCAATAAAATACATGTTCTGTCTTTTTCGAGGTGACTTCCCCTGCCCTCCCTCCCCAAACTAAATGTTCTGCTCATTCACTTTTTTGTAGAATTTGTCTTTTTTTTATCACCAACTGAGAAAGCAGTTTTTTATTTAGACCCTATTTATATAGTAGCTTATACTGATGATACTAGCTACTAAATACTATAATTCTGCACATTGCTGCTTTTTCCAGAAGAGGGTGCAATACTGTTGTATTGGTTTGCTTGCCTGGGTCATAGAGGATTGTGCACAAAAGTGTAGATTAAGCCTTTTACTGTCAATCCTATACATCTATTCCTATTGCAACTGTTCTTTCAGGTTATACATTGGGATTATAAATAGCCTTCCCATTTTAGTTTTACAGTTGCACTTTATTTAACCACATAACAATTTATTTTATACCCTACCCATGTGTGCAGTTTATAGGGCTAAACATCTATTTATATAGGCCTAACTACCAACTTTGGACTGTTTGTCATACATCTTACCTGTCTTTATGCTGTTGTTTCCATTCAGCATTCTAAACTGAAAACACTGTCATTCTAATTACTTATCCACTAATGTATTACAAAGTTAGCCTAAATGCATCAGTTTCAGCTCAAATGCAAATGTTGGTTAGATTACATTGTTATAGTGCAACAATCTGTGCTCATAGCAGATAAGTTTATGAAAATGTGGTCTTCAAGGTATTTTTGTGTGTGACGGTACAGCCCTGACAAATATAATAAATGTGTTTTGCCTACAGTCTATAGGCTAATACACTTGAAACCTGTGCAGATACCTTGTGGAATGCGTAGATAATGGCATCAAAGGCCTTGCACATTGCCAATAAGAAACAGGCATACCCAGCTTAATAATGGTCCTCTATATCCATTTTATATGACGTTTAAAGGAATTTAAAAGTGTTTTACCTTGACTGTGTGTTTAGAGGTATTTTACCCTGTCGGAAGAGACTTGTAAGGTTCCACTTTAACAGCCTGCTGAGTATTTTTTTTACTTTCATCATCAAGGTACACTACCGGTAAAAAGTTTTAGAACACCTACTCATTCAAGGGTTTTTCTTTATTTTTACTATTTTCTACATTGTAGAATAATAGTGAAGACATCAAACTATGAAATAACACATATGGAATCATGTAGTAACCAAAAAAGTGTTAAATCAAAATATATTTGAGATTTGAGATTCTTCAAATAGCCCCCCTTTGCCTTGATGACAGCTTTGCACACTTGGCATTCCCTCAACCAGCCTCACCTGGAATGCTTTTCCAACTGTCTTGAAGGAGTTCCTACATATGCTGAGCACTTGCTGGCTGCTTTTCCTTCACTATGCAGTCCGACTAATCCAAAACCATCTCAATTTGGTTGAGGTCGGGGGATTGTGGAGGCCAGGTCATCGGATGCAACACTCCATCACTCTCCCTCTTGATAAAATAGCCCTTACACAGCCTGGAGGTGTGATGGGTCATTGTCCAGTTGAAAAACAAAGGATAGTCCCATTAAGCGCAAACCAGATAGGATGGTGTATCACTGCAGAATGCTATGGTAGCCATGCTGGTTAAGTGTGCCTTGAATTGTAAATACATCACAGACAGTGTCACCAGCAAAGCACCCCCACACCATAACACCTCCTCCTCCATAGGGAGGGGGTGGGAAATACACATGCGGAGATCATCTGTTCACCCACACATTGTCTCACAAAGATACGGCGGTTGGAACCAAAAATCGCCAGTTTGGACTCCAGAACAAAGGACAAATTTCCACAGGTCTAATGTCCATTGCTCGTGTTTCTTGGCCCAAGCAAGTCTATTCTTATTATTGGTGTCCTTTAGTACTGGTTTCTTTGCAGCAATTCGACCATGAAGGCCTGATTCACACAGTCTCCTCTGAACAGTTGATGTTGAGATGTGTCTGTTACTTGAACTCTGTGAAGCATTTATTTGGGCTGTAATTTTTGAGGCTGGTAATTCTAATGAACGTATCCTCTGCAGCAGAGGTAACTCTGGGTTTTCCATTCATGTGGCGGTCATCATGAGAGCCAGTTTCATCATAATGCTTGATGCATAATGCATTATGCATTTCATTGTAGTTGGTAGGAGACACTATACTGTCTAACAGAAGCAGAACGCTTCAATCGAGTACAGGCTAAACTGAATAGACAACAAAGACAGAATGCAATATGGAATTTTATTGAATAGTTTGGGGTATACTCATCAGAGCCAGATGCTGATGACAGGTAGCCCTATGCTAGGCAGCTGGCATCAAAACCCCCTCGCTGGGGGAAAGGAGTTCCAATGACGGGCCTTAAGGTTATTATGCTGGTGGTGGTGGGGAGGCGGATGGTTGTCAACAACTGTTGCTGAAAAACAACAAGTGAGAGAACTATGCTGATGATGATATGTTTGCAGTCATTCCCACTATGCCCATTTAATAGGAAACACAGTAAATTATGTTCTGCATACTTGATGAATTTAACAAGCATTCAGACCAGCCTTCTTGATTCAACTTTCGTAAACTATATACTATGTCACTTTGTATCATAGGGGTTTTGCAAAGTATTTTACATTTTCAGTAGGTTGACTTTAAACAGACAAAGGGTACGTCCCCAAATGAAACCCTGTTGCCTATTTAGTGCTCTGCTTTTAACCAGGCCACATAGGGCTCTGGTCAAAAGGAGTGCACTATATAGGGAGTAGGGTGTGCCATTTGGGACGCGGTCAAAGTGATCCTGTTGATGTTTGCCATGTGAGATGGGTCTATATTCTCCTCCACTTGTGGGGTAAGGTTATTTATGCCCTACTCTTCAGGCAGGTTTACAAAAGCATGTATCAGTGCTCCCAGACTCTGGAGCGTCTAAGCTGTGTCTTGGAGGGAGAGTGAGGTCACAGAGCTCTCGTGCAGACAGAGCAAGCGGCGGCAGACACAGCTAAATTACACCACTGCAATAAATTGCAGATTTAGCAAGCAATCTTGTATTAAATTACAGGATTCTGCGTGTATTAGTTTTTATAGAACTATATAACAAAGTGGGCTAGCAAGTAGGGGAGCCCCATGTGCTCTGGCCACTCATCCAGGAGCCAGTGTGAGAAATATTTGACAGATGACTTGCAGAGTGCTTCTCTTCCCTTTCTTCTTCTTGGGTCCTCTTCTGGAGCATCATGGGAAGGAGAACTTGTTTATTTGGTCTCTGCCTCTGCCCAGGGCCAACGAGCGAGGTCATGGCATCCCTCTTGCGGGTTGGTATTGACGCAATCAAGTTCTTGGATGGATGCGGACCTCCTCCGTGGAGCGTGTTCGTGACTGACGTCACAGAAGTAGGACGTGAGATCCAGACAACACCGTTTCCCAGCAGAGCTATCAGAGCTGATCATATGTTTTATAATAAACACAACACTGGACCTCGTATTGTTCTAAGAGTCAAGGCGTCTCATAGTATACTGTATTGTTGGGTAACACTTTACGTTAAGTTGCTCTTACACCTGTGGATACTGTAAACGTTGTCGTTAGGCCATCATTGCTTTGCTTTGAGATTATTCAGTTATGTCTTAAGTAACACCGCAGGGCTAATGATGTATTCACCTTTGATGTAGCTATAATTAGGCTAACATATAGAACAAGGTTCAGAGACTGCAGAGGTGGTGTCTTCAAGCTAACCTAAGTATGTGAGGGTTCAGAAAGGCTGGTGCAGTTTAATGAATGAGAACCAATTCCCCTTGATGGCTTACCTGTACCTGGCAACATAGATTATATAAGACAGAGAAACCTGAGCTGCTCTATTGCTGTTCTATGGCTGTTGATGGAATGCAGGTCAAACTCAGGTCAGCGTTGTTTAGGTGTTCACAGGAACATGTAGTGTGTGGCCTCTGTCTTCATTTTGTCTGAGCAAAACAAATCACACAACTTCTTCAGAATCTGTAACTGAGGACAGATTTTGGCCTAAAGGAAAATGTAATTCCAAAACACAAAGGCAGGCGTTAAAAGCCCCCCTTCTGTACAATGCTAGCCCTGAAAAATCTCAAAAGGCCACAGCAGCATCAAATTAAAGCTGGTATAAAACCGCAGTGCCCGAAAAGCACAATGATTCGTCATAAGCAATGCAATTAGGCGATTCCTCCCTCGCTATTGTTTGGCTGGGCACTAATACACTGTGGCAGGAATTATAAACATTTTATTTTCGTTGAAAACATTTGTTCTCTCTATGCACTAGCTAGACAAATGCCAGATGCAGAGGATACAACGAGGCTAAAAGGTACAGTTAGTTGCCTTTTTAAAATCGACAGCATGCAGCGAGAGGGGATGATCAAAACAGGCTAGGCCTAGTGAGTTATTCCACTTCGGCTCGCCGTGGCGGCGCATTGAAGTAAGCTCCTAATTGACTGTGTATGTACATTTGTAGATAATATCTCAGTGTGGTTAATTAGAAGGGTCTCAAAGCAGCTCTGCTTTGAGTCAAAATGGGATACGTGGCCCTGGTGAGGGAGTACAGCCTTCGACCGGCCTGACTAAACAAAAAGAGATGAATTGCTGATGGTCTAAGCTCTCTCTCGCACTCTGAGCGCTGTGCTGTGCTGTGGAGACCCTGCTGTAGAATACCTGCTCTCATGACAAGGGGGTTTCAGAACTTGACTGAAGTGCTTCCGAAGTGCTGACGGAGCCACTGCTGCTTGGAGCCATTTCATCAAAATAACCCAGAGATGTTCCACCACATTCGAATGGGATCACCCATCGATGGAGAGAAGTCGTAGATGCAGTTGTGGGTTGGAAACGCAGAGAAACGAGATTCCATCTTCTTTGGGCGGTAGCATGTTCAGCAGAGCCAAACCCAATTGTTAAGGCGGTTCCAACGTCCCCACTTTGTGTCATTATATAGCATTTGAAGATCCTCTCGAGGGCTTGTGGTTTTTGCTATGAGGCAGCGGGTATCTCAGCTCCTCGATCTCCATCTATCCACACTCGGCCAACAGGCCAAAGCAGCTACTCAGCAGCACTGTCTGCCGATCACTCATACCCGCCTACACCTCATTAAATATGTGGACAGACTATTGCCAGTTTAATGTGGGATTCGACCGGTTTGGAATTCACGGTAGGGGATCGAACGAGAGAAAGATGGAAAGACGGGAACAAACGGTGAATCACTAAAACTAATGAAAACAATGTTGGAAAAACCCAGCTGGAATGGAATTACGGCACTTCTTGTATTTTCTTCTTTAAGAAAATATGTTTTACTAATGGGTTTTATCCTCTGTTTATTTTTGCCCTACTTCCCCAAAACCTTCCACTTGTTTAGTTCTCTAGCTTGCCGTGGCCACAATTTTCACACCACATAAATCATGGCATTATCTGCTGGCAGGGGCTTTGGGAGGCGTTCTCTGCGCCCACTCTTTTAATGAATGGTGTTTATGGGGCCTAATCTACGGCATATAAACTACTGTTTGGGCTATATGTCTCCGTCAATAGGGTTAGGCCGAGTGTATGTAGTACACTAGCTGAACCTTTGCCTAGATTGTTGGTAGGATCCAATCTGCTAGCCTGGCTAGAATCCAAACTGATATACTCTCTTTCACCATTGTTTGACTTCATATCAGTTCATTCCAGGCTACCAATTTACAGTCGTTCAGTGACTTTTCCTCTGCATTGGAATCATATTGGGAGTAACCCACTGGGCAAAAACTGGATGAATCAACTTTGTTTCCACGTCATATCAACAAGAACATTTAATGTGACGACGCTGAATAAATGGGGAAAACTGATTGGATTTGCAAAAAGTAATCAACGCAAGGGAATTTTGTATTTTTTTTCACCCAACTTTGAACCTAAATCCAGTTAAAGGGTGACAGTTCGTTGAACTGACGTCTGTGCCCAATGGGAAGTGATGTAGGCCTCACAGTAGTGAGGAAAACCCGCCGTCATACTGACTCATAATGGGCGCTAATTCGCCACCTACATAGTCTCTCTTTGCCACAAATAAAAAGTGAGCATCATAGTTAGTGGAAATTCGTGCATGGTCACTTGTGTCACCTCTGAAGGAAGACATTTTCTTTGCATTGAGCCTGTGATTGAATGTGTTTTATAGCGAGTCAGGGGTTTTACAAGTCATTTTCTACATTAAAAGGCATTTATTAGTTAGCCTGAAAATAGTTTTCCACTTTTGTTTGGTGTTTTATCTGATCAGATAGCGATCTCCAATGAAACATGTGGGAGCAATAACGAGCAAAGCCCCAAAAGTCTAAATAACTATACTTTCAAGAGTCTTTTGATGGAACAATATCAAGGACTACAAAATCTGTAAAACAGGGTGCATGAATGAACTAACAGAGAGAGACTTGTGTCTTGGAACGACCAAGGCAACAGGACATCAAGGAAACTGCTCCCCCACAGCCCTTTAGGACCAAAAAGGTTCAAAGCTTGCTCTCCTTTTTTATTCTACACCGCTTGTTTCTTTATATGACTGAAAACACACTCATCTGTTTCTTACGGGCCTAGTATTGCAAATGAAACACACTAAGGAAGGCAAGTATGCAAACAATCCCAGAGTGTTTAAAGTAACAATGAAAGAATGACCTTCTGATAAGAAAAATATGTGCAGCCGAGGGTTTCTTGGAAACCCGACGCTAATCTGAAGTGAAACGCGAAAACGATTCCCCGCCCGCAATCTCAGTTTCCCGAGCCATTTGCTTTCTGCCAGAGCACTTGCTCAGAGAAGCTGGCAGATGTAGGTCTGTCTATAGTCGGTCCAAAACAAACACGCTCGGACGCTCCTCACTCTCCAAAGTCCAACGATGAGCTCTCATAGAGTTCAGGCCTCTCCTTCGCACCACGTCTGTGCATCTGGGGTGTTCGTGCAAATGTAAAGAGCTTGGACTGCGGGCTATAGTTTGAATGTCAGTAGCTGGATTGCGGTCATGCTGTGATGTAAAACTGGAGGGGAAGGCTAAAAATATGTTTTGCACGGTAAGTTTAAAGAGGGCATTAAGCCATGCTTGCTCCCTGCCAATAATTCTCTCCAGTTGAATTGAAACAGTGTTGTGTTCCCCAGTGGGCACCTCCACTCTCTCCTACTCCTCTTGTTTTTCTGTGGCGGGCGCTACACACTGTGCCACCTTGTCTCCACTGTTTATCTGGTGTCCTTTGCATTAGATAGAGACAACAGAGAAGACCATTGTGCCCGAGGTTTGTGGCACCCTGAAACTTTGAGGGGGAACCACTGAGGTCATGCAGTGAGATGTATCTACAGCACAGATATATACAATGACTCTCTGCCCTCTCCAAAGTGTCATGGTCCTGTGTGGATCAAAGAAAACCAAGAAACCACTACTTCTCACTTTTCTTGCCAGGAGAGAGGGCCTGGGGAGGAAGGGAAAGGGTCTGGGACTCTGGGCAGAGGGACTCTGGCACCATACCTCACATTTCCATCTTGAACTTTGTGAGAAAAGTGAATATGCCTGTGATACTAAAAACCACAAGATGCTTCAATTAGGGTCTCTTTACTTTGTTTATCTTGTGCCTTTTACCCAGTAAAACAAATGGTTGACTGATAACCTCAATCTATGAGGTAAAATATTACGTGAGACCAATGGGTAAAGAAATACCTCTCCTGCTCAAGCACATTTGCAGAACTTCCTATGCGATACAGAGACCTTTCAGTAACTTCCTACTGGGCACAAGCTGCGTAAATCAATGTTGTTTTAACATCATTTGTCAATGTATTGTGTTGTGGAATCTATGTGGAAAATACATTGGATTTGAAAAAGTCAGCAACTGTTGTTTTGAGGGTAAAATTTAAACCACAAGATTATGTCATCATGGTAAGCAATTTTCTATGGGATAATGATAACGGAAGCCCATGAGTTTGTATTTTGAATTTCGTGGTCACACATTGAGATTTGTGGTTGCAAATACAATTCGCAAATGTGTAATTTAATTTCGCAAGCTTGTATCATGACGTGTGAAAAATGTAACAATGGTCGCAAACTTGTAACTTGACATTTAAATACATTCAATAGGTTTTTTTGTCCATTTACGACTATAAATATTCTGCTGTGAATCAAAAATACACCTGCAGATTTTGAATCGGTGCACGCTCAAAGTTCTATCACTTTACTAAAAGATTTGTAAGCTTGTTGAACGTTTTTTAAGTTTGTAGAAAGAGTTTCGCAAGTAAAAACGAGGTTTGAGCAGCTCTAGGGGTAGGACCTTTTACTCCTGACCATTCAACCAAAAACACAGCTGCCTATTACTGCAACTATTGCTAGATTGATCCATCAATCAAATTTCAGGAAGTATCTTTGAAGAGGAGAAGATAAGTAATTTCTACAAAGTAATGATATGAATGTTACTCCTCGGCCTGAAGTACTAGAATAAAACGATCTACTTGAAGGTAATATTCTCTTTTATATGTGTACATCGATTTTTTGGTGAAAAGCCATGACAGTAGTTTGTTTATCATGTGAAATATAATGGTACATTTCAGATTAACTCCATTGACAGCAGCTAACGTTAGCTAGCTACTGTAGCTGGCTTCTGACATTCATCATAGCTTCACTATCAACTGGCTAGCTTAATCAGCCAGGTTTAGTTGCGAGGGGAAAACATATAAAATATTTGCGTGTTAACCGTCTGATTGATAAAGTCGATATGAATGCCATTTTTTGTATTTGTTTATTTGGATCCCCATTAGCTTTTGCAGAAGCAGCAGCTACTCTTCCTGGGGTCCACAAAAAAACACAATACAAGTAACACAAAACAAGTAACAAACCACTGATAAAATACCATATGCCAATAATACAACAGATAATAATACAAACAATACAACAGTGAAAAATAATGTGTGTGTTAGTGTGTCCCCTCACAGTCCCCACCGTTCAATGAGTTGTTGTTTAATCTGTTTTTAAAGGTAATTTTGCTGGGGATGGAAGGGACTTCCATGTGATCATGGCTCTGTATAATACTGTGCATTGCCGTAAATTCGTTTTGGACTTGGGGACTGTGAAGAGACCCCTGGTAGCATGTCTTGTAGGGTATGTATGAGTGTCTGAGCTAATTATGCAGACAATCTGGAATTTTCATCACAGTAATATTTCTCGAAGAGAAGCAGATAATCTCTCGTCAACCCTCAACCAGGAAAGACTGGCATGCCGGGGGTTTCATCGGATGGGGCCACAGTGTCTCCTGACCCCTCCTGTCTCAGCCTCCAGTATTTATGCTGCAGTAGTTTATGTGTCGGGGGGCTAGGGTCAGTCTGTCACATCTGGAGTATTTCTCTTGTCTTTTCCGGTGTCCTGTGTGAATTTAAATATGCTCTCTCTAATTCTCTCTTTCTCTTTCTTTCTCTCTCTCGGAGGACCTGAGCCCTAGGACCATGCCTCAGGACTACCTGGCTTGATGACTCCTTGCTGTCCCCAGTTCACCTGGCCGTGCTGCTGCTCCAGTTCCAACTGTTCTGCCTGCAGCTATGGAACCCTGACCTGTTCGCCGGACGTGCTACCTGTCCCAGACCTGTTGTCCCAGACCTGTTGTCCCAGACCTGCTGGAACCCTGACCTATTCACCGGACGTGCTACCTGTCCCAGACCTGCTGTTTTCAACTCTCTAGAGACAGCAGGAGCGGTAGAGATACTCTCAAAGATCGGCTATGAAAAAGCCAACTGACACTTACTCTTGTGTTACTGACTTGTTGCACCCTCGACAACTACTATGATTATTATTATTTGACAATGCTGGTCATTTATGAACATTTGAACATCTAGGCCATGTGCTGTTATAATCTCCACCTGGCACAGCCAGAAGAGGACTGGCCACCCCTCATAGCCTGGTTCCTCTCTAGGTTTCTTCCTAGGTTTTGGCCTTTCTAGGGAGTTTTTCCTAGCCACCGTGCTTCTACACCTGCATTGCTTGCTGTTTGGGATTTTAGGCTGGGTTTCTGTACAGGACTTTGTGATATCAGCTGATGTAAGAAGGGCAATATAAATACATTTGATTTGATTTGATTTTGTTGATGTTAGTTCTGTATGTGCAGTCAAGGGAAAGGCGTGCTGCTCTGTTTTGAGCCAGCTGCAGCTTTGCTAGGTCTCTCTTTGCTGCACCTAACAATATTATCGGGCAGTAATCAAAATGGGACAAGACCAGAGTATAAACAACCACTACAGTTGATTTGTGTGTAAAAAACGCAGACCATCTTTTTTTATAACATAAATACCCCTCCCCATCTTCACCACAACTTTGTTAATATGACTTGACCATGATAATTGACCATCCAATGTTATACCTAGGAGTTTAGCTTCCTCAACTTGCTCAATGGTCACACTCTTTATACATAACTCCTATTGAGGTTTAGGTCTTACAGAATGGTTTGAACCAAATACAATGCTTTTAGTTTTAGATGTATAAAACTAAAATATAAACACAACATGTAAAGCGTTGGTCCCATGTTTTATGAGCTGAAATAAAAGATCCCCAAAATTTTCCATACGCATAAAAAGTGTATTTCTCTCAAATGTTCTGCATAAATTAGTTTACATCCCTGTTAGTGAGCATTTCTCCATTGCCAAGATAATCCATCCACCTGAAACTTGTGGCATATAAAGAAGCTGATTAAACAGTATGATCAGTAAAAGGCACATGACAGCCCACTTGGAGTTTACCAAAAGGATTTTCAGACCATGAGAAATAAGACTCTCTGGTCTGTTGAAACCAAGATTTAAATCTTTGGCCTGAATGCCAAGCGTCATGTCTGGAGGAAACCTGGCACCATCTCTACGGTTAAGCATGGTGGCAGCATCATGCTGTTGGCATGTTTTTCAGCGGCAGGGACTGGGAGACTAGTCACGCTCAAGGGAAAGATAACAGAGCAAATTACAGAGAGATTCTTGATGAAAACCTTTCTCCAGAGCACTCAGGACCTCAGACTGGGGCAAAGGTTCACCTTCCAACAGGACAACAACTCTAAGCACGCAGCCAAGAGAATGCAGGAGTGGCTTCGGGACAAGTCTATGAATGTTCTTGAGTGGCCCAGCCAGAGCCCGGACTTTAACGCAATCTAACATCTCTGGATAGACCTGAAAATAGCTGTGCAGTGACGCTCCCCATCCAACCTGACAGAGCTTGAGAGGATCTGCAGAGTAGAATGGGAGAAACTCCCCAAATACATGTGTTCCTAGCTTGTAGTGTCATACCCAAGAAGACTCAAGGCTGTAATCATTGCCAGAGGTGCTTCAACAAAGTACTGAGTATAGGGTCTGAATACTTATGTAAATGTGATATTCCATAAAAAGTGTATTAGAAAAATGCCTAAAAACCTGCTTTTGCTTTGTCATTATGGGGTATTGTGCGTAGATTGATGAGTATTTAAAAAATATATATTTTAGAATAAGGCTGTAATGTAAAAAGTGAAGAGATCTGAATACTTTCCCAATACACTGTACATCTCCTTTAAATGTTGATATTTGGTTGCATTGTCAACCAAACACAATTCAATATTACTTTTGAAAGACAATAAATCGTGTAATGTTAAGGCTATCTTATAAACTAATGTAACAGTGTTTATTCAAATGAGTAACACATCCACGGCCACATGTTGAGGTTACTGTATAAAATACATGTTTTCTTATGAAATCATAGAAAGCGTGCATGTTCGGGTTCGCAGGTCTGTGTAAATCTTCACAATTGCTATAATAATCTGCGCTGAATCTCAAACGGCATTGATCACTTGCACCATGTACTTTACTGTACACTCAACTGCAATCCAGGTCATTTGGTTGTGCCATTAGACGAAGCACGGTGATAACACATTAAGTTGTTCTATAAGTACACCAAATATCTGACACTGTATTCCCATTTGAACTGTGTTGTGCTTTTTTAAATGGTTGAAAGCATAGTGATAACACATTGGGAATTCAACAAACTTCAAATCAAATGTTATTTGTCACATGCGCCGAATACAATAGGCGTAAACCTTACATGAAATGCTTACTTACAAGCCCTTTAACCAACAACGTAATTTTAATAAAAATAAGTGTTAAGTAAAAAATAAAAGTAACAAATCATTAAAGAGCAGCAGTAAAATAACAATAGCGAAGCTATATACAGTGGGTACCGGTACAGAGTCAATGTGCGGGGGCACCGGTTAGTCGAGGTAATTGAGGTAATATGTACATGTAGGTAGAGTTAAACTGACTATGCATAGAAAATAAACACATAGTAGCAGCAGCGTAAAAGGGGCGGGGGGGCAATGCAAATCATCTGGGTAGCCATTTGATTAGCTGATCAGGAATCTTATGGCTTGGGGGTAGAAGCTGTTAAGAAGCCTTTTGGACCTAGACTTGGTGCTCCCGTACCACTTGCCGTGAGGTAGCAGAGAGAACAGTCTATAACTAGGGTGGCTGGAGTCTTTGACAATTTTCAGGGCCTTCCTCTGACACCGCCTGGTATAGAGGTCCTGGATGGCAGGAAGCTTGGCCCCAGTGATGTACTGGGCCGTACGCACTACCCTCTGTAGTGCCTTGAGGTCGGAGGCCGAGCAGTTGCCATACCAGGCAGTGATGCAACCTGTCAGGATGCTCTTGATGGTGCAGCTGTAAAACCTTTTGAGGACCTGAGGACCCATGACAAATCTTTTCAGTCTCCTGAGGGGGAATAGGCTTTGTCGTGCCCTCTTCACGACTGTCTTGGTGTGTTTGGACCACGATAGTTTGTTGGTGATGTGGACACCAAGGAACTTGAAGTCCTCAACCTGCTTCACTACAGCCCCATCGATGAGAATGGGTGTGTGCTCGGCCCTCCTTTTCCTGTAGTCCACAATCATCTCCTTTGTCTTGATCACATTGAGGGAGAGGTTGTTGTCCTGGCACCACATGGTCAGGTCGCTGACCTCCTCCCTATAGGCTGTCTCGTCGTTGTCGGCAAACTTAATGATGGTGTTGGAGTCGTGCATGGCCATGCAGTCATGAGTGAACAGGGAGTTCAGGAAGGGACTGAGCAGGCACCCCTGAGGGGCCCCCGTGTTGAGGATCAGCGTGGTGGATGTGTTGTTACCTACCCTTACCACCTGGGTGCAGACCGTCAGGAAGTCCAGGATCCAATTGCAGAGGGAGGTGTTTAGTCCCAGGGTCCTTAGCTTAGTGATGAGCTTTGAGGGCACTATGGTGTTGAATGCTGAGCTGTAGTCAATTAATAACATTATCACATCTGTGTTCCTTTTGGCCAGGTGGGAAAGGGCAGTGTGGAGTGCAATAGAGATTGCATCATCCAGCCAACTTTTGGCTGTCTTTTTAAGTGGGTGAAAATAGGTTGGAATCTCATTGATCAACGTATCTACCAAATATTACACAATTCTCCACATTGAAATGACATGGGACTGGGACTGGCCTTGGTAAGCCACATATTTCTTTTGTAACAACATGGGAGAGGATGTCAGGTGAAGAGGGGAAGCGCAGAAGGAAACAATCCCTTGTCCGACTCCCAGCATGCCTCCGCTGTTTGTCCTGACCCTCCCTGAGAACAACTCCCACGGAGACACAGAAACTTTCCTTTCCTTTATATTCTTCTATATTCGTTGTTTAAATGGTTGGTGTAATAGTAACATGGTTCAATATATTTTGAAATGCACTCTTAGAAAAAAATGGTGCTAAAAGGGTTATTCAGCTGTCCCAATTGGAGAACCCTTTTTGGTTCGAGGTAAAACCCATTTCGCTTCCATGTAGAATCCTCTGTGGAACTGGCTCTACATGGAAACAAAAAGGGTTCTACCTGGAATGAAAAGGGTTCTACCTGGAATCAAAAAGGGCTCCTCAAAGGGTTCTCGTATGGGGACAGCTGAATAACCCTTTAGGTTCTAGGTAGCATCTTTTTTTCTAAGAGAGGAGATAGCAATGCAAAAGTGAAGCTTAAAAAAACCCAATTAGATATCACAATTAGAGTTGACGTAGAGATAAATAATTATGCTTTTAACAAACAATCACCCTGATATAAAAAAAAGTTGTGTGAATGTAATATCATTCTATTCTAACAGTATCATGGTTCCTGTAACGGCCGTCTTCAGAATTAGACCAAGGTGCAGCGGAGGATGTGTTCATCATTAGAATTTTTATAGAAAAAGAGAACACTACAAAAATAAACAAAAGACGACAGCAAAACATATACTCTAAACAGAAAACAATCACCCACAAAAACCCAAAGGAAAAACAGGCTACTTATGTGTGACTCCCAATCAGCAACAACGAACAACAGCTGTGCCTGATTGGGAGCCACACACACGGCCCAAAACAAAGAAATACAAAAACATAGAAAAATGAACATAGAACGCCCACCCAATGTAACACCCTGGCCTAACCAAAATAAAGAACAAAAACCCCTCTCTATGGCCAGGGCGTTACAGTTCCTCATACTTTGCATTGATTAAGTGCCTGAGTGTATAAAAACGCAATGAAAAGGGGGAAGAATTTACAAATTCTGAAAATCGCAGAGGGACATAACATTAGACAGTGAAGTGTTGGACCGTTTTGTTCCTGAATTCCTATCTGTGGGCCAGTATTGTATGTGGTTTGGCAGGTACACTACCCCTCTTTCTACCCCCTTACAAACATACCCAAATACATTATCAGAGCCCAAGAGAAGACAGGATTCCTTCTGTATTGAATCACATGGTGGCCTGTGCAAATGAATGACCAATTTCATAGTCTTTACATAGAAGTCTAAATCCGAAAAAAGAACAGAATGAGAGAGATAGAGAGTGACCAGAAGCAGTCCCTGAGGTCTGAAAATAATTCTCCACATTGGCATGCATGCAGACAGGTAATATTCTCTACATATGGTGCGGCGGTCATACTCTATACATGACCGGGAAAAATCTATGTTGTGTGTCATACAGGGGTCGTCTCAAACCGCCAAACTACATACTGCATGTGTATCATATTGGTGCTTTTATAATGTGGGTTGCTGTTTCACTTCAATATAATGGAGAATGGCTTGAGTTTTGCATCCTTTTGACCTGAGCTCCAATTCAACCAGAATTGCTAGAAGGGCCCCATGAGAGGTCTTTATTCTTTGTGCCCGTATGCACAAGTCTCACAGTAGAATTGCTGATACAGGATCAATTTTGCCTTTTAGATCATAATCAATAACATCATATGGACAGTGGGGACCTGATCCTCAGTCAGCACTCCCACTCTGAAACGCTTTTTGAATTCGGCTAGAGGACAATGCCGGATAGAAACCTTTTAGAGATCACAGTAAATTGGGAAATTTGATTGGACAATTCTGCAACAGGCCTGTAATGACTCAAACGAGATCAGTCTGGGAAGATTGCGGGCACACATCCAGGAAATGTTCATTAAACACAAATCTCATCAGACCGTTCTGACCTCCTGTGTTTGTTAGCTTCTGTTTTCATCAAGCTCATGAGACTATGTTGGTGTTCATCCAGACCACTTATGACGACCTCCTAGGTGGCCAGGTGAAGCTATCGTATCTGTCTCACTTTAAATATTTGCGGAAGTGAACGCTTACAGCGCCTTTAAGTGGATCTCTGGAAGGGACAAATGGAAGAAATCATTTTCTTTCTATGTATCGTGATGCAACCTTTTTGGTGCTTAAAGGATGGGGACCATCGCAACTATGTGTCCCGGGCGAGCAACAACAGAATATCTCTATGGTGCAAGTGTTACCTTTAAAGGACAGAGATAGAGACAGTGACACCCCTGGCAGCCGTGTGTGTTTCTTTGTGTCTGTGTGTTTCCACCCAACCTCTTCCAGACACTGGTCTCCACATCTAACCTGCAACGACCTCCGCCAGAGAACATAAAAAACAGCTCTGGTTTAACGGCGCCCTTCTATTTTGCTTCAAGACATGTTTACCTAAGGTCTGTCACGGTCCTCGCAAACCACAATGCTTCTGGCTTCTTTTAATGACTCCGGCAAAGGTGGTTATAAAATGGGTGAAAATCATCCCCTTGTCCTGCTCTCCTATGTGGAGTGCATTTCCTTTTTTCTTCTCTAATGCTACTGGAGTGACTCTTCTCCCCTCTTCATCCAGCTGATCAAATAACAAGATTTATAGTAGAAGTTGTTATCCCCCCCCCCCCCCCCCCCCCCCCCCCCCACACACACACACACACTTTGACCTCTCTATGTCTATTTTCTCCCTTTTCGTTTTGGCCAGATATGTATAATGTGGAATGAGCACGGATTGCTTTGTCAGGGAAAGGCTGGAAGACCAAATACAGCACGGAATTGTGGAATGGCAGTCTATCAATAACCAGTATTCAGTGTGCACATACTGGAGTGTGAAGACTAAGGACACATACTGGTTGTGGAATGTTAATCTCTGTTGAAACATCTTGCTGTCACATAGAGAGAAACAGAGCTTTTAAGGAGCTTTATTTACGTAAAATTCTGACTGAGGCAGTGCTGACAATGTAGTCTAGGGGGAAGCGCGAGGAAATAGAGGTGTGGGCTGCTGCTGCTTTCCAGGCATGATGGGGATCTCTCGCTCTCTCTCTGTATGTGCAATGAAACAGAAGCATCGCTGTAAATGAAGTTTCACTTTGCCAAGATGGAATGCACATTGCCCCTGTCTAGCACTAGCTGTGGAATGGCTGCTAAAGCTTGATGCTGTCTGGCCTAGTATCAGGGATGCCACAGCTACTCCCCAGCTACTCCCCAGCCACCTCTCTTCTTTACAGACCATGATGGGAGTGGGAGGGGTGACTTGTAATATAAAACAATCGCGTTGCATGCTTCAGCTAGTGCTCCAAGTATGTCCACAAATATGCAAAAACAATGATTTATATGATTTACATACCTTTGAATTGGATCCAGGATCAAAAAAGTATTTTTGGCAGAGTGACAGAGGTTGGGAGGGCTGTAACAAGACAGAGTAGTATGATTGACCTGCCATAGCACATGTTACTGTATATGCCTATGTGGCATTTTGCACTCCATAGAGAGAGATTATGGACTAAAATGAATCAGTAGTCAAAGACAAATCAAATGGATTTTCTGTAACAATTCTTTAAGTTGTGTAAGTATTACAGTGATGCAGAGTCTGACCTTGATACTTAAAAAGATATTACAAAGAGGCATGAAGAGTTTGAGTCAGAGGTTTTTCCCTCTGGCCTCCAACCTTGTGCTATATGGACCCGGTAAAAGAGCAGAGATATTTTACCGGGTCACCCAACGTGGGTGCCGTTTCCCGGAGGAACTAAACCTGGGTCGGGAAGAATGTGCAGGACCAGGGAGAGCCACCATGGTGCGGATCAGAACCTTCATGCCTGGGGCCATTGTGTAGGGATTATTAGTTCCTAGATGATTAGTTCCCATGTAGTCCGTCTGCACTCCTCCTTCTCTCCCTTTTCTCTTTCTGTCTCATGCTGTCTCCTCTTGTCTTTGTACCCCTTGGCTGCTCGCTTGGCTTCCCAGAGGTGGGAAATGATTCAGTGTTCAAGAAAAGCCACATCATAAAGCCACATGACTCAGCACCTATAGGTTTAGTGGCTGGGAGCTTGCTAATGTCAGAGACTATAGATTTTAAATTTCTTTGTGTCAGCAACGTTCAGAGTTGAGTTTTTCGTATTCAATCTTTTTCTGAGGGCAGCTCTGCCATGAGGGCAGAAACAAATGTGATTGGTGAAGTTTAGGGAAGATTGGTTAAAGACGTCCTCCAGCAATATTTTTTACTTTTACTGTTGAAAAGCAACATCCCAAGTATAAATACAGTAAAGTACACACACTAAAAGGTACAAAAAAAACTGTTTTGCAAACATCAAGGAGTTCAGTAGGGCATTCAAGGAGTTGGTCTGATGGGAATCCGTGATGTCATCGGTCTCCCCCTGTGCTTGAGGAACATTAGAAGAGCAATAGAGAACAATAGAGAACTTGTGCTATGTTATGACTAACCTGAACCACCTATTGAGATGTGCCTTTTGTTCAGTAAATCAGCTGTTAAATGAGGTGAAAAGGACACTGGAGTGCCACATTAAATTTAGGGAAGTAATCCTAATTGTTTAGGGTTAGGGATTGGTTTAAATTTAGGCAAGACATGATTGGTTAAGTTTAGGGTAAGGTGTTGGGAGTGGGATTCGAATCAGCGACCTTGTGTATGGCAACCTGCTTGCTACCGTTATATACAATACATAGCACATTCATATTCTGTGGTCATACATATGAAGTGCCACCAAATCATCTTGTCTAAACAGCACAATCCTCATCCTTGGGCAACCACAACCCTCCCTTCGTGGTGGACCCGAGGACCTGTAAATTAGAACCAAGGTTCCTCCAAGCTCCCTTTTAATAAATGGGTTGCGGCGGCTAACGGTGTTTTTCAACCGGGCAGTGCAGAGCGTTTGGCATCACTACGACTGTCTCGCTGTGTTGGACCCCATTAATTTAGCTTCGCAAGGCATTTTGGTGTTCAGCCCTGGTTCTCTCCCTGTCTGTCTGGAGAAGAAGAGAGAGAACGAGAGAGAGCGAAGAGAAGAGAGGCAGAGGGACGCCCTGCTTCACCCTAAGTTGGGTTTATCAGACCTGGGTTCAAGTACTATTTGAAATCTTTAAAATACTTTGGAGCGTTTGCTTTGGTCTGCTTGGAGTGCCAGGTGGGCGGGGTCTGCACCTTGGGGACAGGCAAGCACAATCAAGCACAGCTGAAGTATTTGAAAATATTTCAAATAGTATTTCAACCCAGGTCTGGTGCTTATTTTACAGTACGTCGTGACGGTGCCATTGTCACGACTTCCGCAGAAAGCGGTCCCTCTCCTTGTTCGGGCGGCGTTCGGCGGTCGACGTCACCGGCCTTCTAGCCATCGCCGATCCACTTTTCATTTTCCATTTGTTTTGTCTTTGTCTTACACACCTGGTTTCAATTCCCCAGTTACTTGTTCATTATTTAACCCTCTGTTCCCCCATATTTGTTTGTGAGTAATTGTTTATTGTATTGCGGTCCGTATTTGTGGCTTTGTATTTATTCAACGTGTATTGTGATATTATTGAGTAAAATTGCTTTCATTACTCATATCTGCTGTCCTGCGCCTGACTCATCTCACCAGCTACACACAGACGCTTTACAGCCATATTGCGTTGAACTTCACCCAAGCCCAGAGCCTGGTAGCCTATTCATGGGCTCTTTCATGCCTCACCTACTTTCTCAAACATTCCATAATGTTTGCACCATTAACTTTTGTAGTGGAGGTGGACGCGAGCTCCCTTAGAACACTCCTTCCAGTCGCTCAATCTTGGACACCATTTTGACACGTTTAAACGTTTCTGCTTCCCTGTCATATGATTGAAGAGTAAAAAGAAAGATCAGCAAGATATGGTAGATGATGTCAATTTGGACGTACATTTCGTTATCAGGACATACAGTGCATTTGGAAAGTAGTCAGACCCCTTGACTTTTTACACATTTTGTTATGGTACAGCCTTATTCTAAAATGGATTAAATATTTTTTCCCTCATCAATCCACACACTATACCCCATAATGACAAAGTGAAAACAGGTTTTTAGAAATTTAGCCAAAAAAATCTATATAAAATAAATATACCTTATTTAAATAAGTATCCAGACTCTTTGCCATGAGACTCGGAATTGAGCTCAGGTGCATCCTGTTCCATTGATAATCCTTGAGATGTTTCTATAACTTGATTGGAGTCCACCTGTGGTAAATTCAATTGACTGGACATGATTTGGAAAGGCACACACCAGTCTATATAAGGTCTGTCACACCCTGATCTGTTTCACCTGTCCTTGTGCTTGTCTCCACCCCCCTCCATGTGTTGCCCATCTTCCCCATTTTCCCCTGTGTATTTTTACCTGTGTTTTCTGTCTGTCTGTGCCAGTTCGTCTTGTTTGCCAAGTCAACCAGCATTTTTATCCTAGCTCCTGTTTTTTTCCCAGTCTCTGTTTCTCGTCCTCCTGGTTCTGACCCTTGCCTGTCTTGACTCTGAGCTCGCTTGCCTGACCCTTCTGCCTGCCCTTGACCTCGAGCCTGCCTGCTGCCCTGTACCATTTTGGACTCTGACCTGGTTATGAACTCTTGCCTGTCCCTGACCTGCCTTTTGCCTACCCATTTGATTATAATAAATATCAGAGCTCAAACCATCTGCTTTCCATGTCTGCATCTGGGTCACGCCTTGTGTCGTTATAGTACGAACTGACCACGACTGACCCAGCAGACTTGGACCAGCTCCTTCACACTGTCTCTCTGCATGGAGCTACCATTAAGAAACAGGAGGAGCTACTTCAGAACCTGATGGAGGGGTTCTGATCTCTGGCGGAACACCACAACCAGGGGATCAAGGCGTTAATGGAGCAATTCCGTGAATTAGCTCGCAGACAGCACGCCACATCTGAGACCTTCCAGCCACTCAGTAACTTCCCTACTAGTGGTGGGTTTGTTCAGGCTCCCCGAGAACCCCGCTTACCTCCTCCGGAGCGATATGCTGGCAATCCTAGAACCTGCCGGGTGTTTTTTTCCTAGTACTCCCTCATTTTTGAGCTTCAGCCATCTTCATTCCCTTCGGCTCAATCGAAGATAGTTTATCTAATTACGCTAATGTCCAGAAGGGCGCTCTCCTGGGTGACGGCTGTTTGGGAGGAATAATCCGCCGTTTGCCATAACCTGGAAGATTTCATGGCGGAGGTGAGGAAGGTATTCAGTTATCCAATGCCCGGGAGAGAGGCGGCCCGAAAACGACTGAAGGGACATCAGAACTCCCGTAGTGTGGCAGACTACGCGGTAGATTTCGCACATTGGCCGCCGAGAGTGCCTGGAATCCGGAGCCTCTGTTCAATACCTTCCTTCACGGACTATCGGAGGAAATAAAAGACGAGCTCGCAGCTCGGGAGTTACCATTGGAGCTCGATTCCCTCATCGCCCTTACGATTAGGTTTGATGGATATCTACGAGAATGCCGGAGAGAGAGGAGGTCGGGTCTCGGGAATATTCGTCCATCCGCTGCTGCTTGCTCACCTCCGAAGGAATCCGGAAATCCCCGAAGTGTGCATTTCTGTGAAAAACCGAAGCCACCCGAGTTCCCTCAAGAATCATCGGCAACAGGTGAGTCGGATACTCCTGAGCCTATGCAACTGGGCAGAGCTAGATTATCGCCTTGGGAACATCCACATAGGGTGAGCTCCAACTGTTGTCTGTACTGGACATTATACCTGCCCTGTTAAGAGACCTATTACTTTAGTAGGTACAAGTACTCTGGTGAGCCAGACTGGGAATCCTCTAATTCCCATCACTCGCATACTGCTGTGGGGAGACCAGTCTAAGTCTCTCTGGGTGCTCATTGATTCTGGGGCAGATTAAAGTTTTATGGATGCTACCCTAGTTTCTGAATTAGGTATCCCCACTCAAGTCCTCTCTGTTCCCATGGACACTAGAGCACTGGACGGCCGCTCCATTGGATTAGTTACCCACAGCACTGTTTCCATTAATCTGCGGGATTCAGGAAATCACAGTGAGTCAATACAGCTTCTCCTCATTGATTCCCCCCATGTTCCTGTTGTTTTGAGATTTTCTTGGGTCCAAAAACACAACACCGTTATTGGCTGGACCACAAGTTCAACCCTGGGTTGGAGACCGTTCTGTCATTCCCATTGCCATAAAGCAGCACAGCCTTCCCTGAGACGTCCTCCTCTGGGCTTAAGTAAAGCCTCAGATTTCTCTGAGGTTCCCGCAGAGTACCATGACCTCCTGGAGGTCTTCAGCAAGGCATGGGCTACTTCTCTTCCCCCACATCGTCCCTACGATTGTGCCATTGACCTTCTCCCAGGCACCACACCGCCTTTGTGGTCGGCTATATTCCCTGTCCAGACCGGAGACCAAGGCCATGGAGGAGTATATTGAGGACTCTCTGGCTGCTGGAAGCATCCGTCCTTCTGCATATCCCTGCCGGCGCAGGGTTTTTCTTTGTGGAAAAGAAGGACAAGATCCTGTGTCCGTGCATTGACTACCGTGGTCTTATTGACATAATGATCAATAATTGTTACCCACTACCACTCCTCTCCTCGGCTTTTGAACCTCTCCAGGGGGCTACCATTTTTTCCCAGCTGGACCTTTGGAATGCCTACCACCTGGTTAGGATACGTGAAGGAGATGAGTGGAAGACCGCTTTCAACACTGCCAGTGGACATTATGAGTACTTGGTCATGCCGTTTGGTCTCACCAATGCCCCCGCTGTCTTCCAGGCCCTGTTAAACGATGTGCTCCGGGACATGTTAAATCATTTAGTGTTCGTCAACCTCAACGAGGTTCTACCCAAGAACACGTCCTCCATGTTCGTCAAGTCCTTCAGCGCCTCCTGGAGAACCAGCTATTTGTGAAAGCGGAGAAGTGAGATTCCACCGTTCTACAATCTCCTTTCTGGGATATGTCATCACTGAAGGAAATGTCCAGATGGACCCTGAAAATGTGAAAGCAGTAGTGGATTGGCCCCAACCTATGTCCAGGGTGCAGCTACAACGTTTCTTGGGGTTTGCCAATTTCTACCGCTGTTACATTCGAGGCTACAGCACCCTGGCGGCCGCCCTCTCTGCACTCACCTCTCCCAAGGTACCGTTCATCTGGTCCCCAGCTGTTGACAGAGACTGTTGACCTGAAGCATCGGTTCACTACAGCCCCCATCCTCGTCCATCCGGACCCGTCCCGTCAGTTTGTGGTTGAGGTCGATGTTTCTGATGTTGGAGTGAGGGCTATCCTGTCCCAGCGGTCTGCCCAGGACCAAAAGCTCCATCCCTGTGCCTTCCTGTCCCATCGTCTCAATTCTGCAGAAAGAAACTACGACGTAGACTACCGTTCAAAAGTTTGGGTCACTTAGAAATGTCCTTGTTTTTGAAAGAAAAACAATTTTTTGGTCCATTAAAATAACATCAAATTGATCATAAATACAGTGTAGACATTGTTAATGTTGTAAATGATTATTGTAGCTGGACACGGCTGATTTTTTTATGGAATATCTACATAGGCGTACAGAGGCCCATTATCAGCAACTTTCACTCCTGTGTTCCAATGGCATGTTGTGTTAGCTAATCCAAGTTGATCATTTTAAAAGGCTAATTGATCATTAGAAAACCCATTTGCAATTATGTTAGCACAGCTGAAAACTGTTGTTCTGCTTAAAGAAGCAATCAAACTGGCCATCTTTAGACTAGTTGAGTATCTGGAGCATCAACATTTGTGGGTTCGATTACAGGCTCAAAATGGCCAGAAACAAATAACTTTTTTCTGAAACTCGTCAGTCTATTCTTGTTCTGAGAAATTAAGGCTATTCCATGCAAGAAATTGCCAAGAAACCGGATATCTCGTACAACGCTGTGTACCACTCCCTTCACAGAACAGCGCAAACTGGCTCTAACCAGAATAGAAAGAGGAGTGGGAGGCCCCGGTACACAACTGAGCAAGAGGACAAGTACATTAGAGTGTCTAGTTTGAGAAACAGACATCTCACAAGTCCTCAACTGGCAGCTTCATTAAATAGTACTCGCAAAACACCAGTCTCAACGTCTAAATGGCCGCCCAATGAAAACAACTCTAGATTTATTTGAAGCCCATGAGTGTGTAGCTGCTGTGTAGTTGCTGGTTCTCAACTTCTTACCATACCCTCTACACAAATAGGGCCCCTCGGAAGACCATTTGGAATAAATGTTTTTCTAACTCTGTTCTGGATTAGCCTGGTCTTTTTTGTGATTGGTCCAGATATGGCATGTCTGCATTTGTCCTGACAGTGATTGGCCCAACAGTCTGCGGTCAATTGCTTGATGTAAGAAACATTTTCTTATTTCCATTTTGTGCTTTTTAATCAAGTTTATCTACGACTCCCACAAAATTATGAGGAAAACATTTGACATCAACAAAGCGATCTACCCACAGCAAAATAACATCTCAATTCAAATTCTTGAGTTGTTTTTTTCCATTTCCCACAACCATGCAATGTTTTCTTGTAATGCCTGTTATCCATTGGAAATACTTATGACAGTTACCTGACTCAACATAAAACAAGATCAATTACAGCAGAAAAAAAAGAGAAAAAGAAAAGGTCAGATGAAGTCTGTGAGCTTGTGTTTGTTGGTGTGCGTGTGTGTGTTTAAAATATAGTGATTAAATGATACAGAGAGAAAGAGAAAGAGACATACAGAAGGAGAGAGAGAAAGAGACAGAGAGTGAGACACTCACCTCACAGATGAACCACATCTGGAATGGATCATCTGGGAGGGCTGAAGACTGAAAAAAATTAAGAAGCACTTTAAACACAGCAAAATATTTAAATTGAGTGGGCAGATAGGATGTGTGAACTACACCTCCTTGCACTACAGGAATGCAGCATTGGAGAGTGTCTGGAATATACCTCCCTCTTCCCCATTTCTCCCTTTCTGTCCTCCTCCTCTTCCTTGATGGCTTTACGTGTCTTGCTATGTAGGCTGCTGGGTGTCCCATATATTTTCTTTAGGTTTCACCGTTCATCTTCCAATACAGCTTAGCCCTGATTTCTTCAATTGGCCAACATATTAAGGAAAGATATCAATAAAATCAACAGATCAAATATATTTGTAATAGATTCCATAACAGTGAAGGCCGATATAAGTTCACAATTTGATCAGAAGACTACAGAGATCCAGACCAGGGCTTATGATATTCAGCAGGAATAGGTAAACGAGCAAGCTCTCTTCCCATGATAAAAAAAAAAAAACATGTCATGCACACGCACACACACACACATAAACACATACACACACACATACAGATCAGTGGTGGTTGGTGCCGGTTTTTTTTTATGAGCACAACCTTAATTCTATTAAAGCATAATGGATGACTGTCATTCATATTCCATTAACTCAGCTCAATGTAACATTGCTAGTTTCAGGCTACTACATGATGCTCAAATTTTCCCTATACCGATCATCAGTGAAACATTCAATACCGTCTTGGACACTCTTGCCTGCATCTAGCTGATCTAGGATAGTTGCAAATTAGAATTTCTATTGGACAAATTCAGGTATGTTTATCCCCATTTCATTCCGTTTGCTTCCGTTTATGAAACATTTTTCAACGGAATCGGCAGAATGAATACACTCCTGATCACGCGCAAACACTGTTCACTTTCATAGCAGCCACATACAAACAGCATGATCACTTTGCTCGTTGTATAATACCTTCTCGCATCTACGCGCTCTCCTCCTCTCACCTTTTCCCTTCACTTGTGGACGGCAGCGCACAACAAATCAGCTGTCTGTAACCAGGCGAAAAAACCTTTCCAAGCTAAACCTTCATATCATAACCGCTAACCGCTACACACAGCCTACAGCGTTGTCACCATATTAGCTAATGTCATAGTCAACATACTGCAGCTACTAGAACTAACACGTTAGTAAACCCGCTACAATCATGCAGTACAGTGTATAGTCAGCAAGCAGTTTAGCTGTTACACCAGTGGGCCACGTTGGCAATAAAGGAATAAAACCAAAAGCTTACCTTGACTTAGAAAAGTTCCAGTGTTGGATAGCCGTAGCCAGCTAGCTAACATAGCATCCCTCTCTGTTTGAGTAGGCTAAACTAGCTAATTGCATTCGCGAGCTAAGTGAATGTGAAAATAAAAAATAATATATATATTATATATATATAGCTAGCTCTCTCTCTTGCTTCTCCTTAATTTTTAAATAAATACATTTGTTCAAAACTGTTCAAGTACTGTCTTTCTTTCTCTTTGAGTCAACTACTCACCACATTGTATTCACTGCAGTGCTAGCTAGCTGTAGCTTATGCTTTCAGTACTAGATTAATTCTTTGATCCTTTGATTGGGTGGACAACATTAAGATCTCGTCCTCCAGAAGTTGTCATAATTACTGTGTAAGTCTATGGAAGGGAGTAGGAGAGGGTTTGGCCGGGGAGCTTTACAAGTAGGCAGTCATTGTAAATAACAATTTGTTCTTAACTGACTTGCCTAGTTAAATAAAGGTTTACATTTAAAAAAAAAATATGATACAGATGTAGGATCCCAATTTCAGCCAGTTTGCTACAGCAGGAAAATAATCTTGCAGCAACAGAAAATGTGTATTATAATTATTGGACATTTTTGTAGGGGTCTATACATTTTTTGTTATGGCAAATCATGTTCGAAGCATTTTGAAAACTCAAATACATTAAAATGTTGCATTTGTTAATTCCCATTAACAAAAGAGTGATGAAATTAAGATCCTACATCTGTACGGGCTAAACGGTCTCAGTTCTCTCCACCTCATATCTCTCACACACACTCAACCGTGCACACACACAAATACGCACACAGCCCTATCAATTTACTTGTTTCCAGACTAGGAACTTAGGGGTCCACTAAAATCCATATAATAGCCATCTATAGCAATAATGCATAATACATCTCACTTTATAGCTGTCAATTAGTTTACAGGTCCAAAGAGGAAGGGCCTTTGACTTAGTCAAAGTGGACATTAAGGAGTTTACAAACATGACCCGAGCCAGACCACCCAACAGATACCATCATTTAGATGCAACAGAAAACACAGAGCTAACACTTTCTTTGGGCTGTATCTTAATGTAAGAATGCATTTGCCGTCTATCAAAATCATAACAGTGGATTAAATATCATCGTCTTTCGAAACAAAACATTGCTGTAATTGAGACAGCTGGGATGAATTTGGAGGAGAGGGGGCAAGATCACAGCCGTATTTGTTGTTCTTCCTTTGTCTGCAGATCTTGTTTTTTCTGTAACATGGCTGTTGCTGGTTACCAGTCTTCTTCATTTACTGCATTGGGTTCAAATGCTATTTGAAATCATTTTGAATACTTTACTTGTGCCTAGTTGAGATTGCCTGGCATAATGGAGCCAATAGAATAGTCCCAAAATGGCAAGCCCCGCCTATCTGGCACTTCAGGCAGACGAAAGCAAATGCTCAAAGTATTTGAAAGATTTCAAATAGTATTTGAAGACATGTCTGCTGTATTGGCTAATTGGCTGGATGGAGCTTGTCTTCTCCCCTCCATGACACAGAGTGAATTAAAATTCCCTCTATAGTCCTCAGATGCAAATCAAAGGCATTTATTTGTGCATGAGAATTCTAATCTCTGGGAAAATACCAGCGGAAACTTTTCGTTTTTTTCATTTGATGCAGATCTTTCCATTTGGACTGCCTTTTCAACCACCATAGTTTGGCTGTACTGCATTGCTGAACTCTTCTTGACTTGGTATGGATGGGTTTATTCTGTAGGCTTACATTGTGGTTGTAATGATCACATTTAAATGTTCACATTTAAGTTCGTACTCAATGTCTACTGAATCTATTGTGATTTTATTACAGAAGTAATATCCTACACACCGTTAGTGGATGTCAGTATGATGTCAGTATAATGCGGGGAAAAAGAGATTATCGCAACTTTTGATCCCTTTTGATCTGTTGGTAAGATCCAGTAACTGGCAAAAAAATGACGAGAAAGTCGAAATGTCAGAATCAGACAAAAAAACGGCAACATAAAGTTTAGAGAAACTGCTCTTTGCTCTGAGTTTTGATTGGGGCAAGTCATTGACATCATCACTGTCTTTTCGAAGACTTTCCTCTTATTAAATATTTAACCTCAACAGAGACGGTCTCCCACTGGAGCACTCCGAGATGAACTCAATGTTTGGGCTGTAAGCAACATGCCAGGATCTCAACTGACATTTACACTCCCAGTGGTAATTTACTTTGGTGTGTGTGTGTGTGTGTGTGTGTGAGAGAGAGAGTGTGTGTGTGTGTGTGTGTGTGTGTGTGTGTGTGTGTGTGTGTGTGTGTGTGTGTGTGTGTGTGTGTGTGTGTGTGTGTGTGTGTGTGTGTGTGTGTGGGCGCGTGTGCACACAGACTACATATGACCATCAGTATGTGTCAGGAGGTCTATGTGTAGCTGGTGGATAGGAGTCAGGCGCAGGACAGCAGATAAGATTAAATAAACGTATTTTACTCAACAATTAATAAATGTAATACAAAAACAGAGCCCACAATAACAGACCTACCTACATAGAAACAATCACTCACAAACAAACATGGGGGAACAGAGGGTTAAATAATGGACAGGTAATTGGGGGATTGAAACCAGGTGTGTAAGACAAAGACAAAACAAATGGAAAATGAAAAGTGGATCGGCGATGGCTAGAAGGCCGGTGACGTCGACCGCCGAACGCCGCCCGAACAAGGAGAAGGACCGACTTCGGCGGAAGTCGTGACAGTATGTACATGAGTAATAGAAGAGGGTTAAAGGCTTCAATATTATCAAACCCTCTTGATGAGTACTGTGTTATCACGTTTATTGTTCTAACAGTGTCATCCAAAACACCAGTTATAGTATTTTATTGCATAACAAAAACAATCAATGGCCAAATACAACTTCTGTGCTCTCTGTCCCTTTGAACTCCAATCAGATGGAGAGTTTGAGTCTCTGTATATTGATACTGGCCTGCCTTTAGTTTCAACAAGAAGTATATGACATATGTGTACATCACCCTTGCCTGGAGTGTGTACATCAACATTTGTGATCACTACTGATTCTTTAGATGGCAAGAAGCCATATTTCTTGTCGCATACTGAGCAGCACTACTGGGGCTGGGAAGCTCGATTTGACTCATGATGTTTATCACACAGTGACAGACTAATCACAAGCACATTCACGTTTACAATACATGGTCTCTCTCGTGTTTGATTTCTGCAAATGTGATACTTCTCTCGTAAACCGCAGCCTCCACCAAAGGACACACATGTATGTTCAAAGGGTTTGTCTTTGCAACATGGGCGATTTACTTTATTTTAGAACACACACGCTTGTACGCAGGTATGCAACCAATGCAAGCACATACCTATTGCATGTATTTAAACACATGCACTCACGAACGCATGCACACACCTACGCATTCAAATACACGAATGCACACACACACACACACATCACACAAACACAAACAAACCTGAAGATACATAGTAAAAAGGATAGCATGCAAAGGAGGGAAATTCCATCATTCATGTTTCTCTTTGCTGGCAACATTTCGCATAAAATAAATAAACGACCCAGTTACCAGATACACAATCTTGCGTACTACTTTTATTTTATCTGTAGTTGTCTAGGTTATCTTTATTTGCGGGAGAGCATAAATAACTCTAGCATATGCTGGGTAACAAGAACATAACATTAATAACTGCTCTCACTCTTGACATGTCCAATTCAGCTCCAGATTGAACTTTCCTGATCTATGGTCTGAATGTGCAATGTCACACTGGTTGGAGAGGGAATGACATGCGAATGTCAGAGTGCCTAGTGTAAATAGTTTAAAGCCACTGGTCGCCAAACATTCATTTTAAACCACAAATAGAGTTAGGCCACCAGGGATGGACGGCAGCATTTGTCTGTTCGACGCCTCTGTTTGACACCTACATGGCGGAGAGGGTGCGAGACCGTGAGTGAAAAACTCCACAGTGAGATATGATGCAAATAAAAGAGAAGAAGATCTCACTTGTTGTAAAACTCTCCCTTCTGCGAGGAAACACATCCCCAGCCCTGGGTACACTCTCTTTGTTGAACTGCTGGTGAGGAAATACCGCCTCTGGATGCCACCTTGGCCATCAGGGCCCCATGGCATGGATCTTTGTGTGGAGAAGTGGATCTGCCCCATGACAGCGCTGCTCTGTAACAGGCTACATTGGAAAACCTGTCTCTTCTTCTTCACCTTTTTCTGTTTAACTAACACTAAACGTGTTGAAAGATATATTTATTGAAGTAAGACTGTGAGAGTTGATTCAGATGGTTTCAATTCATCAGCCAGATCGGACATCTGTTCCTGGCTCTCAGACGAGAGAGAGGGAGAAAAAAGAGGCTTAACTTGCAACAAAAAAAGTGTTTATTTTGGATAACTTTTTCAATGGCTTCTCCAAGCCTAACAAGTTGTCAAGTATGTCCAACAGGCAGGTAGGCTACATTATATAGGGCTGCATGTGACATCACCATTTATTATAAAATGTAATTAAATGATAAAATGATTTTTGCATTTCAAATAATTTCAGATTGTGGAGAAGAGTGATTAGAGAATATAAGACTTGGTTTTATATAAAACCCGAAAAAGTTTTTTCGATCTGACCAGGTTGTCTGCATGATTACTTTGCATTAGGCATTAGCTTGTGAAGCAAACACAGTTCTTCAGGTTACTTTTGTAGTTTGTTGAACCATCTCTGTTACACTTCGTCCGCCATTGAACTTGATTATTCCGCTGTCAGGACCATTAATGCATCGCATGCAGTGGTGTAGAGGAGGGTAAAGGCACGTAAACGCCGGTCACCTACTTCACCGCGAACGGAGATCAGTGCTTACCCACCTATTTTTTCACCACTATATCACTGATTACATGAGTATAGTTCACCAAACCAAACCACCTCATTGATGTGCTACAAAGGTCTTTAATTCATTTGAATCACATAAT
Organism: Salmo trutta; assembly: GCF_901001165.1. Classification (NCBI taxonomy): domain Eukaryota; kingdom Metazoa; phylum Chordata; class Actinopteri; order Salmoniformes; family Salmonidae; genus Salmo; species Salmo trutta. The sequence goes on along the minus strand of NC_042993.1, from coordinate 27,480,522 downwards.
GATCCTATCTTAGGCTGACTGAAAGACAGATGTATTGCTTTTGTCATTACCAGACAAGAAAGAAAACCTGGTCACAATTTGGCTTTTGCTAAAGCACCAATTTTCTGCTTGTCCAGAGCTGAAAACTGTTGTTCCGTGAAATAATTGACAGCCCTTTTCAAATTCCACTATTATTCATTCCTGAGCCCACCATTATTGACCAGGGGAGTACGGGGGAAGTTATTTCAATGATTAACGGCTTAGTTTACAAATGAATAAAAATGGTCTGGTTTCCTTTTTCCCAAAAACCCTGTTCCAATTTTCCTTGAAGCCTGAAATGTAAATGAAAATTCATCCAAATGAACATTTTCCAAAAGGTAAAAGGTGTTATGGATATTACACTTAATAGAAATGTCAAGTAGACAGTGAAAAATGTTGATTGATTGGAATTGGGATGCATTCCATATTCCATTTTTGAAATCCCATATTATTTATTGAGAAGACAAATGATTGAATCTGTGGCACTGGATATGAGAAACAGCAAACAGTTGTAAATTCTCATCATCATGGGTGACCCTTCACGGCGTTTTAATGAACCTTGTCTGAAGAGACAATATGTCTGGGGCTGCATTCTCTCATATTGGATGAGTTTTTGCTTTTATTGTTTTTGGTTCAGATTTAGAAATTAGGATCATAAATGCCCTATGAATTGGAGGCAGACATCTCAAACAGTCTGTATATGATTTGACTACCATGGTATCTGATTTCAGAATCGATTCATGGTGCAGACTCTGCTCTTAAGAAAATGATGACAATTATAACTTTTGACAGCATGTTTTTGATACCTGGGTGTTGAAAGGTGAATTTCAAGAAACTGTTTGGTGAGAAACATTTTAGCTTCAAAGATCACCAAAATCATCCTCTTTAAAGGGGTACTCTGATGGTATTCCTGCCAAAACCAAAATAAGCCCAAGGCCCCTGCCATGGTTGATTTTCTATTACAATGCACAACAAGCTAAGTAATACAGCTTAAGATGGCTCCAGTCCCCTTCTGTAGTTACTTACTGTGTGGGATGCAAACAAAATGTGGGACATTTGGTACATTTCTGTGTACCCAGACTATTTTCTTAGGGTCATCCTTGAGAAAGGGGGTCGCTTAAGGATAGATCTCAGTGGGGAAGTCATGAAGTTCAGAATCTCCTATTGGCTCTGAATTACTGCACTCCTTTGACATCCCTAGAGCAGGAGAGCAGTCCAAGTTTTCTTCCTCAATGTGGTGCGTACTGGAGTGATTCTACCCATGAGTTTTCCCTAGCAGAGGCAGTTCTAATTGCAGTCAGTATCAAATTGAACCTCAAGAAAATCCAACTTTATCCTTCATTTGGACCCCAATAGCTGACGCCTTAGTGATCACTAGTCTTCATGGAGTCTTCCAACTCCTGTTCTCTATCAGATATCACAGGCATGAAGAAAGTTACATTATATGCCATTTGAGAGGCAGGATTACTATTGGGCAGGATTAGGCAGGATTGCGATTATGGTGAACAATCTTTAATTGAGACTGTGGATATCTTTATAAGGTATTTGATATGAAATGTTTGGATATAGGCAAAGGTGTTCACTGACCTAAACATTCTCAAGACTTGCTGACGCTGGTCAGTTAAGGACAAATCGTAATTTGAGATCTGCATGCCCAACTCAAATTGTCGTGCAAATATCACATTTTTACTAAAGGCATATGGAATCTGACCTTCATTCTGAGCATTGCAGAATAACAGAATGAGTGATAGTCATTGAAATCTGTTTGGTTGAGATCTTTTCCGAAATGACACTACGGGTAATATCGTCATAGTTTCACAAGTTTGTTCAGTGACTAGCAGAACTGTGTTTTTTGGGGAAACGCGTTTTGTAGCCAGCTGTCCAGCTTTTGAAGACGTGCATTTGCTAGTTTTACATTGTGTGATCTATCAGGAACGGTTAGCTTCTGATTGAGTCTCGGAGCAGGTGTTGTCATTTGATGAATTGTGATATCGTGCTAAGATATTGCCATTGTGTGATTGTGACATCAGGGCTTTGAAAGTGTATGGCCACATTCTATCCCTATACGGACGAGCTACTAATGACTTATTGAGTGTCAACAGCTTTTTAAGGATTTGATGATAAGTGGAAATGTGCGAAACATGCTCCGCAGCTGACTTCAAAGCACTGCATGCCTTCAGAGTTCATCTTTGAGAACAATAAACAGCGTTAATAGCTGTGAAATAACACAGCTCATTGTCCGCGTGCTACAAAATTGTAAACTCTGGCTGGACCCTCTCTGGACTGCAATTAGTCAACATCTGGTGAAATTATGCCACTATTTAACACAGAGCAAACACGTGTCACGCTCTTCTTTGAAACTGCTGAAATATTGCAGAACATTTGAGGAATCACATGTGATGATATTACTGTCAACATAACAGTCTGCTCAGATAGACATGTGCTTTTTTACATTCAGAGACCAGCATAGCAACACGTGTACTTTATAATGTGCTGTATTGTGAGTTTAAATGGATAGTTCACCCAAATTACTAAATGGCAGTCTATGGACAAGGTCATTTAGGTGAACAACCACCTTTAAGCAGTTTGAAGAGGATTATAATTTTATGGCAGCCAATTCAATCAGTTTACCAAGTGGATTCTTACATTTCTTCAAACACCTGGTAAGGCACGTTAACTTTCAAAAATATAAATAAATTGTATTTGTTAGAAACTCAGAAGGATCAAAGAAACAAAATATGGTGACGTTATCTTGGAGTATGTGCAGATTCTTCAAATGTCAAAATATTTAGAAACGTCGGTATTACTTAGACCCTCTTGAACATACTCTGGGAGAGACAACCAAACAACGACCATAAATGGAAGAAAAGCTGATTTTAATAAAATTTCCTTCGTAATATGTTTTTTGGATTTCGTAACGGGATGTCTCCTTTCATGTCTGCCATAGTCCAAGATCACTTTTTAATCCAGCGTTTCTCGTCTAAAGCGTTGGCAGCTGAGGGTGTCTTCCCACAAATCAGAAACCAAATCTGACATCTGAGTTCTGGCCTCAATGTTTCCAAACTCACGATTCAAACCCAATCAGAACATCTCTCCCAGAAATGCCTCCCCAAAAACCCATGGAGAGCATCAAACCTGTGGCTTTTGGTTGCCATTCAAGCTAACAGACAGCTGGGAGCTTATATAATTTAAGGCAATTTCACAAAGTCACGCGAAGCAATCTAATGTCCTTGCTCTGACATCGCCTAGGCCAGGCCGAAATCAGATTTTCAAACAAAATCTGTTTCCCCCCCCCGTCTCGTTTTTGTCCCTCTTCCGTTTTTGTCCTACCTCTGCTTCTAAGTTTGTCCGTGTTTATCTCCAGTCAAAACAATGTTTTGTAAGTATTAAAGGTAGACTCAGCATTATGCGATGAGCGCGATGCAAGACTTTGCTCTCACACAGTCCAGAGTATCTGAGGCATGTGCACGGGTTCAGGGTCACGCTGCTACAACATAGTAGCTACAGGACCAAAACAGCAGAGAAGTTTAGCCTCACTCTTAGTTGTTGTAGAAATGGACCTGTTGTTGTTACTGCTGTTTACTTTGTGCATCATCTTGCTGAGTCTACCTTTAAGATCTGTCCATATTACCACAGCAGCAGGTGTTTTTGAGGGATGGAATCGTCTTTTAAATAGCCTGAACAAAATCACTGACCATTTACCTAGAATCTCTAAGAAGGTGCTGAGAAAACTGCCCTTGGTTATATTCCTCAAATGTCTCAGAGGTCATGCAGCCTACTGTACAACCTGAGAAGTGACACAATGAGAATATAGTGTAGTAGTGTGTGACAGCCATAAGGTTAGCCTAGTCGCTAGAGTTGAACTTTTCCTTGCCTCCCTGTATGGGGTTGGTTTTTCTATTGGATAGACTTGCTATTATTCGCAGTTGTTTACGGGGGATTTGTTCTGTGGTTTCATGATTGAATTAGGTTGAAGAATGAGGGTAAACGCAGCAACAACTCTGACCTTTAGTTTGCCCAATAATTTATTCCTGGATGGATGCCATGGTATTTAAGAGGGGAGAAGATGAGCAATGTGCTCCCTTAGAGTTTTCCGTAATAACACAATTACCCATGGCTTTAACGAGGCACACTATCGAAATAGAATACCACGAAATACTCCATTTTCTATTAACATATCAATCTTTTTAAAAATATGAAATATTATAGTGAAGGACCACACATCATACCTGCCTTGATGTAAGTTCAGAGTATGATTTCTCATTTCAAATGTAAACAAGTACCATATGTTCATTCAAAAGCAGATAAAGCTCACACAATGACATGGTATGGTTACTTTAGAGCCAAAGAGATTGTGAGCAATATTTATGGCTCGGTGCTACTAAATTCAATTATCTAAATGTGTCTAAGTAACTGCAGACAGGCGTCTTTTGCTCATAATGAATCATATACAGTCTGTAGGCTACAGCCATGCGATTAAAAGCCAATATCATCCAACAAACCCAGGCCTACATTTTAGGCTGTGTATGTGAGAAAACAGTCATATTCAATATGTGTGAAAGATGTCAGGGAAGCTCAACAAGATATAAAATGCAGACAGACACCGCACACACAGTATTTGCATATATATATAGATAGACTAGTAACAACTGGCACTTCTATTGAAAGAGTAGCCTTGTACAGTGAAAGAACCAAATCATTACAAATCTGTGAACAAAGTGAATGGAAAGCGTGATGAAAACAAAAATGTAAACCATGGAAACATGACCCATAAAATTAGCATGTGGAGTAAATTTGGTAGCTACGCCTAAAATGAGACAACAATAAAAAATATAATTGAAAAAACTCACCAAGATTGTAAATTACAAGACCAGGAGATCTGCCTAAATACAGGGATTTGACAGGTTCATCATGAACACCTGTCGTGTTCAATTCATGCAACATTCCCACAAACAGGTGTCAGAAAAAACAAATTGTTGTTATTGCCACTTCTTATTTTGAATGAGTGGCAAAACCTATATGGCAAAAATAACAAATGACCAGCCATAACTAATATGTCATTTTAGTGACATATATGTAATATGTCACCAGAAGTGACATACTGCATTACTAATATGTCAGCTTGGGTGACATTTAACTACAATGGTTAAAATGTGACTATTTTGACATGAGACAGTTGTTCACACTAAGGTAAATATATGCAGACTAAGTTTACATTTACATTTTAGATTTTACATTTTAGTCATTTAGTTTCTTTACCAGGATATTCTCAGTTTGGAAGGCCACAATACAGAGAAAATAGTACACCAGACAATTAATCCCAGATACATGTTTTAACAGTTGAGCACAGTCAGTTGAGCACAGTCAGCATCGTTGCTTGAGGGCTCCTGTCTGTGCTCTCTGCAGTAAATGTTGATGAACTCACTAGCCTTCCAATGAGCCATTGGAGCCATTGCTCCAGAGAAGGGAGGGCGAGAGGGGAGGGAGAATGGGAAAGATTGAAAAGAGGGTCAGGGCTCCTTTACACCATGGAGGACATTACCTGTGATTAACACCCAGGACAGTTCCAGAACATCTGTGAGGGATGAGAATTCTGCTCAGGCAAAACATATACAACGTTGGTCAGAGGAGAGGAGCATGGGCTGGCCGTTGTCGAATCCATGCACCATGCAGGGCGAGGGAGAAGGTTTGTTTTTTAACAGATGTCTCGTACAATTGAGATCTGAATATTTTCAACTTTAATTAATCACTCCCCCTTATGTGTCTCGGTTGGCCGTTAAAATATAGCCGTGGTGTTACGGCTGTCGAAAGGAGGGGACCAAAGCATGGTGAGTGTTCATTATATTTATTTAGACAAATGAAAACACTATAATAAAGAAACAAACCGAAAACAGCCAAACAGTTCCGTCAGGTCACAGAATAACAAAACAGAAAATAACTACCCACAAAAACCCAGGTGGGAAAAGGCTGCCTAAGTATGGCTCCCAATCAGAGACAACAATAGACAGCTGCCTCTGATTGGAAACCATACCCGGCCCAAACATAGAAATAAAATACATAGAATGCCCACCCCATATCACACCCTGACCTAACTAAACAGAGAATAACGGCTCTCTCAGGTCAGGGCGTGACAGTACCCCCCCCCCCAAAGGTGCGGACTCCCGGCCGCAAACCTGAACCTGTAGGGGAGGGTCCAGGTGGGCATCTGTACTTGGCAGCGGCTCTGGTTCGGGACGTATTCCCCACACCGCCCGCTGATCATCCCGCTTCTGTGTCGCCAGAGGAACCAGACCATGGGTGTAGTTTATGTGAACATAAAAGCACAAGAAGTGTTTCTCTCTTAGAGGGAATCAGAGTAGGGAGATGCTAGACAGTCAATATATGAGATCAGGGCACATAGTGGAGAGATGTCGCTTGCCAGGGTAAATTCTATTTCAATTCCAATGCCAATACATTAATTAAAAACTGGTTGAGGGAATAAACAGTTCATAAACAAATTGTATAAAGGCAATAACTATTTGGAGAACATCGGTTCTGCGGGATACTGACTACTAGCAAAGTTGACTAGGATCTCAGTGTAGGAGGTCTTGCTTAAATTAGTCAAAAGGTCTTGCCAAATCTCTTGATGAAAAGGTCAAATCTCTGGATGAAAAGGTCAAATCGATCATTCTAAAATGTATCTTAAGTGTTTCAAATGTCAAGGGTTGTATCACTATTATTCTGTATCTGCCATTTCCTTGGGCTACAGTAACTGTGACAAAGACAGGTGTATACGGTGTCCATATTAGGACATAGTAACACATTCACAGAAGTTGAGTCCTAATATGGACACCCTGCTCATGGAATACACCTTTAAAACAATCGTTTAAAAAAGAACTTACGGGTACATTTTGTCTTTCACTGTTTCTGCTTTACTCTATTTTTTTCTCCCTCTGGCATTCAGATTCCATGCCACATTGGTTTAGCCCTATAAATATTTATCAGACCAGAACTGTTTTCCGACACACTTGACAAGCGTTAAGATTCCCAGTCTGATCCTCTGAAAAGCCCTCTCTCAGACATCTCCTGTGTGGTGAAGAGTTCAAACAAAGCCACGCATGAGGGGAAGTCCAACTAACCTGGGCCCGTGTTGACATTGCACAGACACTACAATCTGGTCCAATGGGCTTAACTCATCTACTTTTTGGGCTCATTTTCAGTGGCGTGTCCAGAAAATGTTTTATGGAGTGGCCAAGGTGTGGCACAGATGCAGTTTAGGGGTGCCATAACATGTTTTACCTTAACTGATGCAAGGTGGATCTTTTTCAATATACAGTAATTATGATGGTTCCACACATTTAATGCTTCAGCATAGGTTTGGTACATTTCCCTTTTAAAATCATAAATCAAATCCAAAAGCCTAAGGGTATTAGCATATAGCAGTCAATTCATTTGAAAGTGCCATCCTAAATGTGAATTATACCGTGCCATTCGGGGGGTCAGATATTTTTTTATGGGACTTCCAATCATTTTTTTAGGGCATTTATAGTAAAGATATGTAATTTAACTGTAAAAATGTATTACCTTTTAACCTGTCATGAACACAACCAGTCATATTGTTTTCATCTGATTGTCAAACTGATCACTTCAAAAAGTAGGTTAAAGTTGCACTATGCAGAAATCGCTCCTGGTTGCTAAAACGCTAATAGTTTGCCTAATATCAGTTTATATGACAAAATAAGATAGTATACTGTAGAGAATCATTGTACTATCTAAACCACTGTGAAATATATTTTCCAATATCAAAAATATTGTTGTTTCAGCTGTTTGAACTGGTGTACAAAACCAAAAGTAAAAGATGCAAAAACAAAACTTAAGAACAGAATAGAACAGATTTACCGCTTCTTAGACTTGCTGTCAACTAGAATGATAGATCTATAACACAGATTTCCATGTGAATTTGGTCAGGTCGTCCAAAAAGTTACATATTGCCACTTTAAGTATGTTACCTGCGCACATTCGTCTACTCCAAAATAAGTCAAAAATCCAAACAGTGCACTGTCCACCCGCTATTTGAATGTAATGATATTCAGCCAACAAAGTGGTGCGTATTCATGGATGCCAAGGGAAGCCAGGCTTCCCCAAAACAATTTCCAATTAAAAAAATGAACAAACGCATCAAATATTTCTCATTCGTGTCAATCCGTGTTTCAGAACTTTCCTTCAATTTGCAATAGGTTGAATCTACTTCACCAGAGAAAGCAACCGAGAAAGGCAAACAGCATCCCTCTGTTGTCTTAGTATCTGTAGCCCATGTATCTGATCATGTCTCTTTTTGGCCAGACAGCATCAGATACTGTACATAGCCTACAGATACTAAGACAGAGGAGCGTTGTTTGCCTCGCTCGGATGCTCTCTCCGGTGAGATTGATGAGTCTTGTTGTCGGTGCGCATCTTGTCAAATGTATCAATATATTCAGAGACGACCTATCAGATCTCAGAATTCCTAGGTGCAGGGGGGCACTGGGGTGGTCAATCAGATTTCAAGGGGGGCCGTGACCGCTGTTCATTGTCTCATTGTCTCTTCTTCACATTTCCATTGTTTAAGCAAACTCGCCATTTGAGTCACTTCTGATGGCTTTGGTACTGACATAGATGACATGCAAATGAGGGATAGTTCCTTGCATCCTTACAGGATGGTCAAAATGATCTGACGCTATGTTGGGGAAAAGAAAACATCTGACAACCTCCGATATTCAGATGGATGTCATAATTATTGGATGTCATAAGCACCATAACATTTTAGTAGGATCTTGAGGAGTCATGCCAAGACATACAATAAAATAAACAAATTCATAAAACTTATTTTTGGAATGTTTTACTGCACTGCTTTTCTGGAGGGTATCTGAAAATGAAACGGGATTTAGAGATATGAGACCATCTTGGAATCTCGGCAGCGGCCAACTTGTTAGTTCACCAGCCCTATTCGTGTGTCTGTCTATGATCAATGAGGTCTTGCTGTTATGGTTGTCTGCGCCTTCATCAAATTGGCATAAAACCCCTGAGAAGTATTTTTTTATGTTCCACCAACTAATATAGATCATCCGCTTGTACCTCTTCCAAGCACTATTGCAGGTTTATGGTGCTGGTTTTCATGGCCGGCTTCACCTTAGGATGCCTTTGCCCTCACGATGGAGGCACTGGTGCAGTGAAATGAGGGCAAACACTGCACTACCAGTGCTTCATACCATGTGAGGTCATACATCTTCCTCCTTTACTAAATATGTGAATGTGTCAGAAAAGAGAGTCAAGACCAACCATCTTACAAACTAATTCATTAACTTAGAGCCTGATGTTATGAATGTAACAACAAGTTTAAGGAAAGAACCTCAACCACAATCCTTCATGTGAATTGTCACGTCAGAACCACAAAAACCTGCAGCAGTGCTTGGCTTCTCTGTCTCGTATGTTCGCTAGCCTTTTATACCTTCTGGCTCCAACACTTTCTCCAATATCATGGCTTATTTCTTTGCTGCACTGTACTGTCTTTCACCTTGTCTGGGCTGTAACCTTGGCCTTGGAATCCGAAAATACCACTTAAGCTTTAACTCAATTAAAATGATGTAAATTCAAATTGCTGAAAAGTATTTAGAACCCTTTGTATGGAGAATATTGAATTTGTACCTAATTGCTTTGAGGTTTTTCAGTCAAAATTGTTTTCCTAAGTTTTGAAACCTTGGAGCATTTCGCTCACCTGTTTGAAATTGTCAGGGAATAAAACAGAAAATGTCTCAACATTTCCAAACATAAACACCAAGAAGAATTTAAAAGAAATCCCACTATGTTCTACTGCATTATAAAACAGAGGATTTATTCTTTACAAGACATCAGATAACAAAGCATTCACTGTCCTCACTTTCAAAAGGGCATCTTAAATCACTCCCCATCTCTAGCTGCCCTCAAGAGTAAAATATACTGTGTACTTTGCTATACTTTGAGTCATCTCTTGCACAGTACGGGATGCCATGTATTCAGAAAATACCGTAATTCCTAAAAAACAGTTACAATAGGACAACTAAGTGATACCTGACATAATTAAGCAATAAGGCACGAGGGAGTGTGGTATATGGCCAATATACCACGGTTAAGGGCTGTTCTTATGTACGACGCATCGCCGTGTTCCTGGACACAGCCCTTAGCCGTGGTATATTGGCCATATATCACAAATCCCAGAGATACCTTATTGCTATTATAAACTGGTTACCAAAGTCATTAGAGCAGTAAAAATAAATGTTTTGTCATGCCCGCGGTAAACAGTCTGATATACCACGGTAGTCAGCCAATCAGCATTCAGGGCTCAAACCACCCAGTTTTTAATTCAGTTTATACCATGGCATTGAATACTTGTTTCTGATTGGCTTGAAGGGCATTCTAGAGCATGCATTATTTCCCTATAATGCACGGTATATTTGCAGTGTAGAATTCAATGGCTATAGTTCATTCTTACATGTTCTATGTTTGAGCTGCATTTGAAAGCAAAATCGAAAACATTATTGGCATTGTTGATTTCGAATTTCATAATAGCAAGCTACGACTGATGTTTTGGTTAGCTAAACTGGCAAGTCTGTTTGTTTGATTACCACAGCAACTACTGTAGCTATCTAGTAAACTTGCTAGCAACTTCAGTGCATGTTAAACACATTTCTACCAGCAAATTAACACATTTCTTGCGGCAAATGTGTTAAATTATATGGTATAAAAGGGATAATCAACTCGGGGCTGTATGCATTCTCTGTTAATAATGCAACTCCGTGGAAGGTCGTTCATTATTTTCCAAAGAACGCATAACCCCTCGTTGATTATCCCAATGCATGTCTTGTCTGTCTCTTGTTAAGGAGAAGAGTGACAGTACACATCACAATAACACAAAGATGACATTTTCCCATGCTGGGGATTTTATGAGACAAAGAGAACTCAGGTGATTAGTGTGAGAGATAGATCACATGCTTTTCGGCAGAGAAGAGGGTAGCGTTTGCCAAAACCTATTGAACTGAATTGATTACCTGTGAGAGACTGTAGATCTCTGTAGAAGGTGTCATACCTATTTAGCGTCTCTGGCACAATTTTGTCTGTGGGTGGTATAGGATAGTCCGCTTGCTACATCCTTATGACGAAACAACTGGCACAGATGCATGAAATTAAGGTGATATTCTGCCTGTTCTTATGAGGACCAATATGGCAAACACATGTTGGCAGCTGCAAATGTTCTGGGCACATTGTTTCCAGTGTGATCAATCGTTAGTTTGAAGGAGTGGGAAGAGTTTCAAAGAAAAGCTTCCCATAACATTCTTGTGTTCCACATACATCTATTCAGATGACAGGATAGCTTTTATTTGAGTGTTCTCGATAGAAATGAATAAATTGGGATAATAAATTACTGTGTGGGCCTGTGCTCATCACAGGTGGTTACAGAGTGATTCCTCACGAAAACCATTTAAAAAATACAATGAATTGGGGGATTTTCACAAAATGCAATCCGTAGAATAGTCCTTTGGAAGAATGATTGTTGACATATTTGACATTTGTATCTAAAAGCATAATTGAGAAATAATTCATCAAAGTTGGCATATTTATGAAATGTTGACCTTAACCAGGCCTCTTTAAGACTCCATAATGCTTAATCTAAAGACACTACAAAGCAAGAATGTGTATCATATGAAGCTTTACCATTTTCTCTGTAATATGAGTGGTATTTTGATTTCAAGTAAAAAAAAAATTGACTTTAATTTATAAATATTAAAAAATATAAACATGAAAATTGAAAATATAAAATGTTGGATTTGACAGTTTCTTTATATTCTCAAATATAATATACTCTACGGTAAGTTTGAGTGGTATCCAGATTTCCATCCCTTCATACAGTTCCCATACCACTCCGGGGAATACGGTATTACCGGCAGTGCACACAAGGGATGCTATTTCTTTTTTTTATGCTAACAAAGTACTAGCGAATTCCCATAGCAGACAAGCTTGAAAATCATTCCGTCGGTACTTCAAAATACCCCGGTGTACGGTATATACAGCATACAGGCCAAGCATGTTTTAAAGTTATGGCCCATTTTATACAAAGAAATTGGCATAGTAAGCAATGTAACCAATCACAAACCTACTTTTATTTGTATCGTTGCACATCCTGCAAATCACCAGCAGAGGGTGACCATTTTGAATCCATTTTCACATTCACTCTGTTGGTAACACTTAGAAATTGGAATCATAACATTAAAACTAGCAGAGATCCCACTCTGGAACTTTGACATGCCCGTATAGCATATTATGTTCAACAATATTGAAAAATTTGTCAAAATTCTAAAATTGTATATTTTCAATATTCATGTTTATGTTTTTCTATATTCATATATATATTTTTAAGTTCCTTAAATCAATATACTACTCATATTACAGAGCAATCGGTAAATCTTTATATGACACCAATGTTTGCTTTGTAGCACCTTCAGATTAAACATCATGGAGTCTTGAAGGAGGCCTGGGTAAGGCCAAAATGTAATACACTTTCATTTTAATTAATAATTTATGCTTTTAGATACAAATGTAAAAAATAACAATCCTTCCTCAAAAGGACTATTCTATATATACTGCTCAAAAAAATAAAGGGAACACTTAAACAACACATCCTAGATCTGAATGAAAGAAAGAATCTTATTAAATACTTTTTTCTTTACATAGTTGAATGTGCTGACAACAAAATCACACAAAAATAATCAATGGAAATCCAATTTATCAACCCATGGAGGTCTGGATTTGGAGTCACACTCAAAATTAAAGTGGAAAACCACACTACAGGCTGATCCAACTTTGATGTAATGTCCTTAAAACAAGTCAAAATGAGGCTCAGTAGTGTGAGTGGCCTCCACGTGCCTGTATGACCTCCCTACAATGCCTGGGCATGCTCCTGATGAGGTGGCGGATGGTCTCCTGAGGGATCTCCTCCCAGACCTGGACTAAAGCATCCGCAAACTCCTGGACAGTCTGTGGTGCAACGTGGCGTTGGTGGATGGAGCGAGACATGATGTCCCATATGTGCTCAATTGGATTCAGGTCTGGGGAACGGGCGGGCCAGTCCATAGCATCAATGCCTTCCTCTTGCAGGAACTGCTGACACACTCCAGCCACATGAGGTCTAGCATTAGGAGGAACCCAGGGCCAACCGCACCAGCGTATGGTCTCACAAGGGGTCTGAGGATCTCATCTCGGTACCTAATGGCAGTCAGGCTACCTCTGGCGAGCACATGGAGGGCTGTGCGGCCCCCCAAAGAAATGCCACCCCACACCATGACTGACCCACCGCCAAACCGGTCATGCTGGAGGATGTTGCAGGCAGCAGAACGTTCTCCACGGCGTCTCCAGACTATGTCACGTCTGTCACGTGTGTTCAGTGTGAACCTGCTTTCATCTGTGAAGAGCACAGGGCGCCAGTGGCGAATTTGCCAATCTTGGTGTTCTCTGGCAAATACCAAACGTCCTGCACGGTGTTGGGCTGTAAGCACAACCCCCACCTGTGGATGTCGGGCCCTCATACCACCCTCATGGAGTCTGTTTCTGACCGTTTGAGCAGACACATGCACATTTGTGGCCTGCTGGAGGTCATTTTGCAGGGCTCTGGCAGTGCTTCTCCTGCTCCTCCTTGCACAAAGGCGGAGGTAGCGGTCCTGCTGCTGGGTTGTTGCCCTCCTACGGCCTCCTCCACGTCTCCTGATGTACTGGCCTGTCTCCTGGTAGCGCCTCCATGCTCTGGACACTACGCTGACAGACACAACAAACCTTCTTGCCACAGCTCGCATTGATGTGCCATCCTGGATGAGCCGCACTACCTGAGCCACTTGTGTGGGTTGTAGACTCCGTCTCATGCTACCACTAGAGTGAAAGCACCGCCAGCATTCAAAAGTGACCAAAACATCAGCCAGGAAGCATAGGAACTGAGAAGTGGTCTGTGGTCCCCACCTTCAGAACCACTCCTTTATTGGGGGTGTCTTGCTAATTGCCTATAATTTCCACCTGTTGTCTATTCCATTTGCACAACAGCATGTGAAATGTATTGTCAATCAGTGTTGCTTCCTAAGTGGACAGTTTGATTTCACAGAAGTGTGATTGACTTGGAGTTACATTGTGTTGTTTAAGTGTTCCCTTTATTTTTTTGAGCAGTGTAGATAAAATTTGGTGAAAATCCCCCACATCAGGACATTTTTTTCTGGCTTTTGTGAGGAATCAATCTACAACCTAATATGAACAACTTCACGATCAATATTGTCCACGATCAATATAAGCATTTGTGGAGTTGTTGATAAATGATATTCCAACAATGATTAAAGCATCACTTTCTAAAATATCTCAATTTATTTGTGAATATTCTGTGTACAATCAAGAGTTGCCAACAGCTGGATAGGAAACACGGGGAGGTAGGAAATATAGTGAAAACATGTGGAGCAGAGCAGAAAGTCGGAAGTGTGTAAAAAGCTCCAGGGAATTCCTGTCTGAACCCAACACAGTCAACCGCAAATTTACTGAGTAAATATGGTCAGCAGTAACGTAATAACAGGTTGTATGTTTGGAAAATTATTATCTGGGATATTTTGTACGTTACACGTTTTCAGGGAGAATTGGAGCATAGAGATCAATGTATGCCATCTAAATAGCTGATTATGACAAAAGAATGTGATCATATGTGAATCAGTCACCTTTTGATGGAAGTCATGTAACCTTATACTTGAGATCATGCTAATGTGTTTGTTAAAAACCATCCTGACAGACACCTAGTTAAGTTCGCTGATGACACTGCCTTGATCAGCCTGTTGCATGAGGACGAGGAACACCATGGCCCGATCCTAAATGACTAGAGTGGTGTGACGAATCACACTCAATACCAATAAGACCAAAGAGATGTGCATAGACTTCAGGAATCGTACAACACCTACCTCTGCAACATCTATCAGAGGTCAGAACATAGAGATTGTAGAGGCTTTCTCAAAAAGCTGGGATCTTTTAATGTTAATTGTACTATACTGACTCTGTTTTACAAATCTTTCATTGAGAGTATTTTAACTTTCAGCCAGAGAAATATGCTGAGAAGGATTATCACCACAAGGTACACCACAAGGTACTTGGAGTCAAACAGACAGGCCTGGATAAGATCTTTATGGTCCCTCCGCGAGGCTCACAAAATCATTTTAGACCCAAGCCACACCCTGTACCCGGACTTTGAACTACTCCCCTCTGGGCGCAGGTATAGGGCACCCCTCAGCAGGAAAAACAGAACTAGACAATCATTTGTGCCAGGTGTGATATCCCTCCTAAATAGCTCGAGCTAATGTTCCTATCGACCCAGTAAGGCCAGCAGGCTAGTCTCTTTTTATTGGCATGTAACTGTTATGAAAGTTGTATTGTCAATTTGTTTTGTTATTTAAACGCCGCTTTAAACATGTACATGAAACCGCAACAAAAATTCCCCATGGGGACAATAAAGTCAGTAAAGTAAAGTAAACCATTTACATTACATTTACATTTTACATTTAAGTCATTTAGCAGACGCTCTTATCCAGAGCGACTTACAAATTGGTGCATTCACCTATAATATCCAGTAGAACAAACACTTTACAATAGTGCATCTAAATCCTTTAAAGGGGGGTAGGTTAGAAGGATTACTTTATCCTATCCCAGGTATTCCTTAAAGAGGTGGGGTTTCAGGTGTCTCCGGAAGGTGGTGATTGACTCCGCTGTCCTGGCATCGTGAGGGAGATTGTTCCACCATTGGGGTGCCAGAGCGGCGAACAGTTTTGACTGGGCTGAGCGGGAACTGTGCTTCCTCAGAGGTAGGGAGGCGAGCAGGCCAGAGGTGGATGAACGCAGTGCCCTTGTTTGGGTGTAGGGCCTGATCAGAGCCTGAAGGTACGGAGGTGCCGTTCCCCTCACAGCTCCGTAGGCAAGCACCATGGTCTTGTAGCGGATGCGAGCTTCAACTGGAAGCCAGTGGAGAGAGCGGAGGAGCGGGGTGACGTGAGAGAACTTGGGAAGGTTGAACACCAGACGGGCTGCGGCGTTCTGGATGAGTTGTAGGGGTTTGATGGCACAGGCAGGGAGCCCAGCCAACAGCGAGTTGCAGTAATCCAGACGGGAGATGACAAGTGCCTGGATTAGGACCTGCGCCGCTTCCTGTGTGAGGCAGGGTCGTACTCTGCGAATGTTGTAGAGCATGAACCTACAGGATCGGGTCACCGCCTTGATGTTAGTGGAGAACGACAGGGTGTTGTCCAGGATCACGCCAAGGTTCTTAGCACTCTGGGAGGAGGACACAAGGGAGTTGTCAACCGTGATGGCGAGATCATGGAACGGGCAGTCCTTCCCCGGGAGGAAGAGCAGCTCCGTCTTGCCGAGGTTCAGCTTGAGGTGGTGATCCGTCATCCACACTGATATGTCTGCCAGACATGCAGAGATGCGATTCGCCACCTGGTTGTCAGAAGGGGGAAAGGAGAAGATTAATTGTGTGTCGTCTGCATAGCAATGATAGGAGAGACCGTGTGAGGATATGACAGAGCCAAGTGACTTGGTGTATAGCGAGAATAGGAGAGGGCCTAGAACAGAGCCCTGGGGGACACCAGTGGTGAGAGCACGTGGTGCGGAGACAGCTTCTCGCCACGCCACCTGGTAGGAGCGACCTGTCAGGTAGGACGCAATCCAAGCGTGGGCCGCGCCGGAGATGCCCAGCTCGGAGAGGGTGGAGAGGAGGATCTGATGGTTCACAGTATCAAAGGCAGCAGATAGGTCTAGAAGGATGAGAGCAGAGGAGAGAGAGTTAGCTTTAGCAGTGCGGAGAGCCTCCGTGACACAGAGAAGAGCAGTCTCAGTTGAATGCCCAGTCTTGAAACCTGACTGATTAGGATCAAGAAGGTCGTTCTGAGAGAGATAGTAGGAGAGCTGGCCAAGGACGGCACGTTCAAGAGTTTTGGAGAGAAAAGAAAGAAGGGATACTGGTCTGTAGTTGTTGACATCGGAGGGATCGAGTGTAGGTTTTTTCAGAAGGGGTGCAACTCTCGCTCTCTTGAAGACGGAAGGGACGTAGCCAGCGGTCAAGGATGAGTTGATGAGCGAGGTGAGGTAGGGGAGAAGGTCTCCGGAAATGGTCTGGAGAAGAGAGGAGGGGATAGGGTCAAGTGGGCAGGTTGTTGGGCGGCCGGCCGTCACAAGACGCGAGATTTCATCTGGAGAGAGAGGGGAGAAAGAGGTCAAAGCACAGGGTAGGGCAGTGTGAGCAGGACCAGCGGTGTCGCTTGACTTAGCAAACGAGGATCGGATGTCGTCAACCTTCTTTTCAAAATGGTTGACGAAGTCATCCGCAGTGAGGGAGGAGGGGGGGGGGGGAGGGGGAGGAGGATTCAGGAGGGAGGAGAAGGTAGCAAAAAGCTTCCTAGGGTTAGAGGCAGATGCTTGGAATTTAGAGTGGTAGAAAGTGGCTTTAGCAGCAGAGACAGAAGAGGAAAATGTAGAGAGGAGGGAGTGAAAGGATGCGAGGTCCGCAGGGAGGCGAGTTTTCCTCCATTTCCGCTCGGCTGCCCGGAGCCCTGTTCTGTGAGCTCGCAGTGAGTCGTCGAGCCACGGAGCAGGAGGGGAGGACCGAGCCGGCCTGGAGGATAGGGGACAGAGAAAATCAAAGGATGCAGAGAGGGAGGAGAGGAGGGTTGAGGAGGCAAAATCAGGAGATAGGTTGGAGAAGGTTTGAGCAGAGGGAAGAGATGATAGGATGGAAGAGGAGAGAGTAGCAGGAGAGAGAGAGCGAAGGTTGGGACGGCGCAATACCATCCGAGTAGGGGCAGAGTGAGAAGTTTTTGATGAGAGCGAGAGGGAAAAGGATACAAGGTAGTGGTCGGAGACTTGGAGAGGAGTTGCAATGAGATTAGTGGAAGAACAGCATCTAGTAAAGATGAGGTCAAGCGTATTGCCTGCCTTGTGAGTAGGGGGGGAAGGTGAGAGGGTGAGGTCAAAAGAGGAGAGGAGTGTAAAGAAGGAGGCAGAGAGGAATGAGTCAAAGGTAGACGTGGGGAGGTTAAAGTCACCCAGAACTGTGAGAGGTGAGCCATCCTCAGGGAAGGAACTTATCAAGGCGTCAAGCTCATTGATGAACTCTCCAAGGGAACCTGGAGGGCGATAAATGATGAGGATGTTAAGCTTGAAAGGGCTGGTAACTGTGACAGCATGGAATTCAAATGAGGAGATAGACAGATGGGTCAGGGGAGAAAGAGAGAATGTCCACTTGGGAGAGATGAGGATTCCAGTGCCACCACCCCGCTGGCTCGATGCTCTAGGGGTATGCGAGAACACGTGGCCAGACGAGGAGAGAGCAGTAGGAGTAGCAGTGTTATCTGTGGTGATCCATGTTTCCGTCAGCGCCAGGAAGTCTAGGGACTGGAGGGTAGCATAGGCTGAGATGAACTCAGCCTTGTTGGCCGCAGACCGGCAGTTCCAGAGGCTGCCGGAGACCTGGAACTCCACGTGGGTCGTGCGCGCTGGGACCACCAGGTTAGAGTGGCAGCGGCCACGCGGTGTGAAGCGTTTGTATGGCCTGTGCAGAGGGGAGAGAACAGGGATAGACAGACACATAGTTGACAAGCTACAGACCATAGCGTAATCCCGGCAAGTCTGAGAAACTCATTAATCTGTGGGAAGTGTGGATTTACGATGAAATACATATGGGTTGAGTCAACATAAAATTATTTGTTGATGTCATGCCAAAGGTGTGCACTATATACCATCCATAATAAAGGCTTAGAAGTGGGAATGAGGAAGAGATCATCAATACTATGTCCCTTAAATCATCACCCTCCAACTCTCTCCTGTATTACTAAGTGAAACTCTCCTGTGACCAGATTCTTGTCTGCCTAGCTCTATGAATTAGGTAATGGACCGAAGTGTTCCTGTTTAGGGGGCGGGGGGAGGGCTTATGGGAAGAAAAAAAAAGAGGAACTTTTCTGCAAATGCTGCAGACCTCGGTTGATCTACTAACGCCACTGTAGACAATGTGCGTGCCCACGGAGGATTAGGGTGTCTGCATCACACCCTGTTTGGGCCACTATACCATTCAGGACAATGTCAGCCCATTCAGTGCTGCAGAATCAGTCAAGAGACAGGGCCTGTACTCACAAAGAGTCTCAAGTGCTGATATAGCATCCGTTTAAGGTTTTAGATCAACATAAATAAGATTATATGGACGGGGGACCTGATCCTAGATCAGTACTCTTACTCTGAGATATTTCTGAATATGGGCCCTCGGCCCTGGTCACAGAATCAATGGCAAGCAGTCTTCCACACAGAATGGAAGATGTCCTCTCTGCAATCGATTATAGCAGGGTACACTCTGTCAGCACATACACAATTATTCTTCTCTGTGTCAGAATCAGACATAAAAGCTATCCAGAGACTTTTTGTTTCAAAATAATAAAGGCTGAATTCCATAAATGTATTATTTTTTTCAAATCCATAAGTATACGATTTCAATGATGTATAATATTCTGGCAAAGTAGTCATGCTGAGACGGCTGCAGACAAAGAGAACATGACAAAATACAGACCAGCTGACTCATTTTTCATCAGTCACACAATGCTTGTTTTGTCTTTTTTAAGCTTTTTTAAGCTTTTTTAAGCTCCCCAAAATTCACTCCTTTTTATTCACTTATGGGCCTGCACCTCCTTTCATTCTGTCCATGACCAAATATGATATTGGGCTGTGGAATGAAGGAAGGAAGGACAGAAACTTTAGGACTCGACAAGATTAGGAGGAAGAAAAAGACACAAACATGTCTCCGATTATTATACGGGTAATCGTTAAGATAAACAGACAGCCTAGGAGTCGAGAGGGGGAAAAATAAACCAATGATACTGGAGCCAAACTGGTCTAGTGCTCAGCTCTAATAAAAAGGCATTTTATGTACTCACTGGAGAGACATTCAGAGATTCAATCAGATGGATATCTCAATCATTATTACGCCTAAAACACCAGTAGCCTATGTCTCTTTCTATCTCTAGGTAAATCAGATATGCAGGAAGTGTGTTGGCATCTCTGACTCACAGTGTACCTGTCTGCTTCAATACACCTAGGCTGGGATTTAATCTGAGGTGCGCTATAGAGCAGCTCACTATAACATACTTTTAAAGGTAAATTACACCTCAGCTGGAATGCGCAGTGTGAATGAAACTCTGCCCTAGTCACTGATGAATGTCGATATTTGTTTAATCAAATCTATCTAGTCATGTATAAACAAATCCATCACCAAAACCCAATTGATTATATGCTCATTACTTATTTTTGTCATTTTTTTAAACAATCCACACAATAGCCAGCATCTGCCCTTCACAGTCACATCTATCTTTGAAATAGCGAGCGGTGTAAATAGGCTGTACTGTGAGAACGAGAACCTTCCCTCCTACAAAGCCCATGGCAATGCCAGTGCATGGTGTAGAGGTTAAGCCATTAATTAGTGTCTAATCCAGCCAGATCAGTACTGCATCTGTGTAATTCAAAGTGAGCATGGCAACTGAGATACTGTTTGTGTGCACTCTGGATAGGATAACATGGGGTCATGAAGATTTTTGCACAGATGACTGGGCAGATAGCTAGCTAGCTTCACAGTAAGCCTCAGCTGTAGTTTTTTCTGTAAACAGGAGACATAAACAATTGATTACTGACAAAATAATGTTGATCTCTTGGGAAGAAGACTGTAAGGGACCTAAATTCATGCAGGGCATTCATTTAACACTTCGCCAGCCAAATGCAGAATAACATCACACGTGGGTAAACCATCAAACTCATGTGCCACATTGGAGGGTACAGTGTAGGCTAAGGCAAGTCACTATGGTAAAATGGTTACAGCTCTGAAGGAGTTAAATAATGTATCCAGTCAAGCATACACTCATCATGTGGATGAATGAGCTAGTAAGATATTGAACAGGGTTGGCAAGAAGTGTGAGCTACGATTAGACTTTTGAAGAGACGTGCATGTTCGCATTACTTATGCTTTATTGGTCCCCATCCTCAATAAATTGCCTCGTGCATTGTCTACGATTTTTATCCAAGCTGTCTTTGTCGCAGTTTTAAATATTTCCCAGCCAATACAAACCATCTAAACTCCAGCAGCAGTAAGTGTGATGTCACCTACGGTGGGGAGTTGAAAGCCCAGTTTGTGTCTGATTGAATGAGAGCTGTGTGTTCATTGCATGCGGCAGTGGAAAAGCACATAACTCATTTCAGAGGGCCTTGAGCAAATTTAAAGTGGGTGCAAGTGTAGTAAGTGTGCCTGACTGAGATTTTTTTTTTAAAGACTCCATTGAACTCATTAGTTCAATCAGACAAGAATGAGACATTCTGGAAGATAGCATTTAAGTAAAGAGTTTATCCAAAAACATTTTTCCCCCCACCCAAATAAAAACATCACAATTTCTTTCCAATTATATTGACTTACATCTAGATTGTTAACTGCTGTATACAATTGCAGCCAACATAAACTTGGGATGTTCTGACTTATTGAGCAACGTCTCATATGAACAGAATATGTAAAACCAAACCCCTCTTTTTTCCGTTTTTTGGGCAAAAAGATCAACTTAACTGCAGCCAGTAGAACATTTATCCATCTACAGTATCTGTGTTTTATATGACCTTCAACAATTATTCCCAGCCAGTCCCATCTATTATTTTTGAAGTGCTCATGATCAAGCAAGGCTTTGTACATGCCCAAAAGGTTAAAGTACTTATGTTAGCACAGTAGTCTGAGAACGGCTGTTCTTATATTATGCATGCTAGGAACTAGGCATGTTTTTGCTATTACGTGGTGAACAACAGGGATTGTGCTTTATTTCATACATTTTTGATTTATTTCTTTCCTCTTTTTGGCAACTTAAGTTGATATTATATTCCTTTGTGTGTGATGGATTTGAAGCACATTGATATATTTTATTTTGACATTCATGTCCCGCTGTTCCGAACAGTCCGATTTTGGAGTCATAAACCTATCATTAGGCATCATTAATCCCCAGGCCCCTCGTTAAACTGGCTCTGCTGCACTCTACCCTGGAGGTATTACGAGGACCTTAACTACCGTTGGCTGATAGACTTTGACAGAAATTATGACCTTAATAAAGTCTATTTTGTAACATTTGCATGCATAAAAATCTCATATCTGACACCAAAAAGACTGTCTGACTCGGTTTTAGGGCTCCCTCAGGACGTCTCTTGGCAGGCGGAGCGATATGTGGCACTCCCAACTTCGAGAGGGATTGCAGTGGATGTGCGTATGACTAAATGACCATTACGGTCGTTAACAGTGACTTATAAAGTGCTTAGGGATCTCCGGTCAAACTCACCCCATCACACATGGTTTGTGCTGCTTGTTATTTGCTCTCTCTTTCTGGTATAATGTGAAAATAACAGTGTTAACTTTAGAAAGTGGTAATGTTCCTTCTGATGCTCAAACTGAGATCTTAAATATATGGCTTATAGAGACTGTGTGGTCACCAAATTTAGTGCTCAAGAAAAACACTGTGGTCACATCAAGAATATATAGACAGCCGGGTTGGTGGGTTCAAATGACGGCATTAACTTATTCTAATCTTTGACATGTTACAATTTGACATAGAAGGTGCCAAATTAAAGTAAAATGAAAAGTTGGCTTTGAATATGTCGAATAAACAATAAGAAGCTGATCAAGATGGCTGTTTGTTACTAGTGCTCTGCTATACAGTGTCAAAATGTATGCTTTTGTTCATAATAGATTCACCTATTACAAAAACAGGAAAACTAAAATTAAACGACTTGTAAATAAGGTCCAAAAAGCCATAGGCATGCCATTTAGGACCAAATGTATGTAAATTGAAGAATCTTAAAATGTTTCTCCCAAGGCTCCTAATAAGAATTTGCTCCCAACTTGTGCTTTGGAATGTGTACAGAGTTCTCTTTTTCCAAATTTAGACGTTTAATAGAACAACTGTAAAGAAAGTACAACAATAAAGCATGGCTATGATGCTGTTAAACAGAACATGAGGGTGCCCTATGCTGTACACTAACTGAGTAGTTACAGGCAACTTAAGTTGAGTACCAAGCCAAAACAATAGCAAAAACAAAATCACACATAAATCATAAAAAGGGTTATAAACCCAACAAATTGCCCAGCATGTTACTGTAATTCTTATATCTAGTCCATCAATCAAACAGACTTGCATCATCTTCAACTAGTGTCTGCATCCAAAACATATAAATCACGAACAAATGTGTGGCAGACAGTACATACAATCAATCTACTACATGGCCGATCATTGGTAGCCACCACAGTGCATACTGTCCCTACCACATGATAATCCCCCTGGTAACTAAAGCTCAGCTCGTTACGGTTTATATAGTGAGGGAAGGAAGACAAGCCAAGTAGAGGCCTGAGGATAAACATGCATAGATGCTCCCTCAAACTCAAACCACATGTCACAAATCACAAATAAGCAAAGCTCACTCTGAATATTACATTATGCTCACTGTTTTTGATATTTCAAACTGATTACCCCAAATGTATTTGCTACTGTACTTTCTATATCATTGACATGTTGCAAAACTACCATCTGCCTGTCCATCTACTTTTGTGTTTACACTCTTGAAATGATGCGCAGGACACATTAATAAAGAGATGGCTAGTAGGGAAGATGACTGTATTAAAGTTGTCCTTGGGGAGAATGTTGCTGTTACTGTTTAAAGCTGCAATATGTAACTTTTTTGGCGACCTGACCAAATTCACATAGAAATGTAAATTATAGATCTGTCGTTTTCCTTTGAAGCAAGTCTAAGAAGCGATAGATCTGTTCTATGTGCACTGTTTCTAGGCTTCCTGTTCTTAAGTTTCGTTTTAGCGTCTTTTACTTTTGGTTTTGTTACATCAGCTTCAAATAGCTGAAAATATAATATTTTTGATGATGGAAAAGATATTTCACAGCGGTTTAGACGGTACAATGATTGTCTACACTATGCATTGCTTGTTTTGTCACATTGACTAAAATTAAGTGAACTATTAGAATTTAAGCAACCAGGAAATGGCGAAGCAATTTCTGCATAATGCACCTTTAACGTTTTGTGCAAGGCCTCTTTTATTGGTTATAAATCAATTATTCTGTTTGGCATCAGTTCAGCTTTTGAACTCCAGTCTTCTCTCAGACAACGTGAAGGGTGACTACTATCTTGCAGCAACTGTGAATACCATTAATATGTAAACTCATGCTGTAGGAAAACCATATGTTCCTCAACATAATAATGGCCACTGTTGCTACACTCTTTTTTCAGAATGCATTGGATTAAACACCTGGGGGGTGGATTTCAGCAATCACAGATGATTAATTTCCTCATAACTGACTGAAAAGAACAGCCTGGTCCATTGAGGAAAACTAGAGGAGAAAAGGACACTTTCTTCAGGCTTGCTTCTGCAAGAGTCATTATTGTGTGCAGTTCTTATACAAAACGGTATTAAAAGAAAATTCATATTTTTTAACTGAGACCGTTTTTCAAGCACTGTTGTATGAGTTGGAATTGCCTTATAAGAAGTTAAATCACCTCAGTTCGCCTTCTTCAAAGACTTATTGGGATCTCTCCATGCTTATTTTTTTATTAAAAAAAATTATTTCACCTTTATTTAACCAGGTAGGCTAGTTGAGAACAAGTTCTCATTTACAACTGCGACCTGGCCAAGATAAAGCAAAGCAGTTCGACACATACAACAACACAGAGTTACACATGGAATAAACAAACATACAGTCAATAATACAGTAGAAAAGTGTATATACAGTGATATACAGTGTGTGCAAATCAGGTAAGATAAGGGAGGTAAGGTAATAAATAGGCCATGGTGGCGAAGTAATTACAATATAGCAATTAAACACTGGAGTGATAGATGTGCAGAAGATGAATGTGCAAGTAGAGATACTGGGGTGCAAAGGAGCAAGATAAATAAATAAATACAGTATGGGGATGAGGTAGGTAGATAGATGGGCTGTTTACAGATGGGCTATGTACAGGTGCAGTGACCTGTGAGCTGCTCTGACAGCTGGTGCTTAAAGTTAGTGAGGGAGATATGAGTCTTCAGCTTCAGTGATTTTTGCAGTTCGTTCCAGTCATTGGCAGCCTTGAACTGGAAGGAAAGGCGGCCAAAGGAGGAATTGGCTTTGAGGGTGACAAGTGAAATATACCTGCTGGAGCACGTGCTATGGGTGGGTGCTGCTATGGTGACCATTGAGCTGAGATAAGGTGGGGTTTTACCTAGCAAAGACTTGTAGATGACCTGGAGCCAGTGGGTTTGGCGACAGTACAAATTATTACTGAATTGTATATTTTACATGTAAACTTGTTTGTCTACTACAGATTTGGAGAACTACATAATGAAAATGTATGCCTGTAAAGTAGAAACATAAAAAATGATATATACTCCAATGTACTACTATGATGATGACTATTATGATTTTACTTAACAGTACATTTTTTAAACATTTGATATTAACAAGATCAGAGATGTACTGTATGTAACAAATCAAATCAAAGTGTATTGGTCGCGTACACAGATTAGCAAATGTTACTTTAGGTGCAGCTAAATGCTTTTGTTTCTTGCTCCTACTGTGCAGTAATACAATATCAATAGAATACAATACCGATACGCAAATTATCGAGAAAGTCCAAAACAAGAAAGAAATGCATCCCCTATATACAGTAAACATGTTTTACTAAAATTGCATTGGCCAATACAGTACAGCAATACCGTAATATATACCATTTATGGAGCAGAGACTTTTATCCAATGTGACAACAGTCCACACATTTTGGTATGTGACCCCAGTGGGAATCAAACCCGCAACTCTGGTGTTGCTAGTGACATGTTCTTATGAACTGAGCCACATACAGGACCACTGTGATACATAAGAACAATACAATACTGTAAATTACAATACACGATTCTACATCTGTCAATACGGTTGCTAGGAGTGGTGGTAGGAGTCAGGCGCAGAGAGCAGAGGTACAGAACTTCGTGTTTATTTAGAACAAAGGCCAACACGATAAACGCCAACACAAACGGCGTGGGTAAATTGCCAAGTGCCCAAAACAGGAGCACAGCCTGCAATTAAATAACACGTAAATAAACGCCAGCACATCCAACGAGAAATTACAACCTGACGCTAAAATAATCCCGCACAACACTGGGCGGGCTAACCAGGCTTAAATAACCAAAATCAATAAACCAAATGAGGGACAGGTGCAAACAATAAGACATACCAAACGAAAAGGAAAAAAGGATCAGCGGCGGCTAGTAGGTCGGTGACGACGACCGCCGAGCGCCGCCCGAGCAGGCAGGGGAGCCACCTTCGATGGGATTCGTGACAGTACCCCCCTCCTGACGCGCGGCTCCCGCAGCGCGCCGCCACCGACCTCGAGGGCGACCCGGAGGACGTGGTGCAGGGCGATCCCCATGAAGGCGGTGGAACTCCCTCAGTAGTGGGGGGTCCAAAATGTCCCTCCTGGGTACCCAGCACCTCTCCTCCGCGCCGTACCCCTCCCAGTCGACGAGGTACTGTAGGCCCCCCCCCCGAAGTCTGGAGTCCAGAATGGCGCGTATCCTATACGCCGGGGACCCCCCAATGTCCAGCGGGGGGGAGGAACCTCCGGCACCTCACCTTCCTGCATGGGACCAGCCACCACCGGCCTGAGGAGAGACACATGAAACGAGGGGTTAATACGGTAGTAAGATGTTGTAATCGGTAACACACCTCGTTTATCCTCCTCAGGACTTTAAACGGCCCTACACACTGCGGGCCCAGCTTCCGGCAGGGCAAGCGGAGGGGCAGGTTTCTAGCCGAGAGCCAGACTCGATCCCCTGGTGCAAACACAGGGGTCTCACTGCGGTGCTGGTCAGCGCTCTTCTTTTGCCGTCCACTCGCCTTTGTGAGTGCGTCCTTGACGGCTCTCCAGGTGTCTTTCGAGCGCTGCACCCAATCCTCCACCGCAGGAGCCTCGGTCTGGCTCTGGTGCCATGGAGCCAGGACCGGCTGGTAGCCCAACACGCACTGGAACGGTGACATGTTGGTAGATGAGTGCCGTAGAGAATTTTGGGCTATTTCTGCCCATGGCACGTATCTCGCCCATTCTCTGGGCCGGTCCTGGCAATACGTCCTTAGAAACCTACCCACCTCTTGGTTCACCCTCTCCACCTGCCCATTACTCTCGGGGTGGAAACCCGAGGTCAGGTTGACCGAGACCCCCAAACGTTCCATGAACGCCCTCCAAACTCTGGACGTGAACTGGGGACCCCGATCAGAAACGATGTCCTCGGGCACCCCGTAGTGCCGGAAGACATGGGTAAACAGTGCCTCCGCAGTCTGCAGAGCCGTAGGGAGACCGGGCAACGGGATGAGACGACAGGACTTCGAGAACCGATCCACAACGACCAGGATAGTGGTGTTCCCCTGAGATACGGGAAGGTCAGTGAGAAAGTCCACTGACAAGTGTGACCACGGCCGCTGTGGAACGGGGAGGGGGTGTAATTTCCCTCTAGGCAGGTGTCGAGGAGCCTTGCTCTGAGCGCACACCGAGCAGGAGGAAACATAGAACCGCACGTCCTTACCCAAGGTGGGCCACCAGTACTTCCCCCTCAGGTTCCGCACTGTCCTCTCAATCCCAGGGTGACCCGAAGAGGGGAGATTATGGGCCCATCGAATCAATCGATCACGGAGACCAAGCGGTACGTACTGAACACCTGCCGGACACTGCGATGGTGCAGGTTCCGACCGTAACGCCCGCTCTATCTCCGCGTCCAGCTCCCATACCACCGGAGCTACCAAACACGACGCCGGAAGAATGGGAGCCGGATCGATGGCCCTCTCCTCGGTGTCATATAGGCGGGACAGTGCGTCGGCCTTCGTGTTCTGTGAACCTGGCCGATAAGAGATCGTGAACCGGAATCGGGTAAAGAACATGGCCCACCTGGCCTGACGCGGATTCAGTCTCCTAGCTGCCCGGATGTACTCGAGATTACGGTGGTCAGTCCAGATGAGGAAAGGGTGCCTAGCCCCCTCAAGCCAATGTCTCCACACCTTCAGAGCCTTGACCACAGCTAACAACTCCCTGTCCCCCACGTCATAGTTCTGCTCCGCCGGCCCCAGCTTCCTAGAAAAGAAAGCGCACGGGCGGAGTTTGGGTGGCGTGCCCGAGCGCTGTGATAGCACGGCCCCCACCCCAGTCTCGGACGCGTCCACCTCCACTATAAATGCCAAAGAGGGATCCGGATGAGCCAGCACTGGAGCAACGGTAAACAGCTCCTTCAGGCGACTGAACGCTCTGTTCGCCTCTGTTGACCAGCGCAAGCGCGCCGGACCCCCCTTCAGCAGTGAGGTAATGGGAGCCGCAACTTGACCAAAGCCCCGGATAAACCTCCGGTAGTAATTGGCAAACCCTAAAAACCGCTGCACCTCCTTTACCGTGGTCGGAGTCGGCCAATTACGCACGGCTTTAACGCGGTCATCCTCCATTACCACCCCCGAGGTGGAAATGCGATACCCCAGGAAGGAAACGGCTCGTTTGAAAAACTCACATTTCTCAGCCTTGACGTACAGGTCATTCTCCAGCAGTCGTCCAAGCACCTTGCGCACCAGGGAGACATGCGCGGCGCGGGTGGCGGAATAAATCAGGATGTCGTCAATATACACCACCACCCCTTGCCCGTGCAGGTCCCTGAGAATCTCATCA
Source organism: Salmo trutta (assembly GCF_901001165.1). Lineage (NCBI taxonomy): Eukaryota > Metazoa > Chordata > Actinopteri > Salmoniformes > Salmonidae > Salmo > Salmo trutta. The sequence continues at coordinate 27,451,713 of NC_042993.1, read as the reverse complement.
ACAAAGGATTGAAAGACGGCTGGAGCATTCTTTAACCCGTACGGCATGACGAGGTACTCATAGTGGCCCGATGTGGTACTGAATGCGGTTTTCCACTCGTCTCCTCCCCGGATACGCACCAGATTGTAAGCGCTCCTGAGGTCCAGTTTCGTGAAAAACCGCGCGCCGTGAAATGATTCCACCGCCGTAGCGATGAGAGGTAGTGGGTAACTGAACCCTACTGTGATGGAATTTAGACCTCTATAATCAATGCACGGGCGCAAACCTCCATCCTTTTTCTTCACGAAAAAGAAACTCGAGGAGACGGGTGACATGGAGGGCCGTATATACCCCTGTCTCAGAGATTCCGTGACATATGTCTCCATAGCCAACGTCTCCTCTTGTGACAATGGGTACACATGACTCCTGGGAAGTGCAGCGTTTACCTGGAGATTTATCACGCAATCCCCTCGTCGATGAGGTGGTAATCGGGTCGCCCTCTTTTTACAGAAGGCGATAGCCAAATCGGCATATTCTGAGGGAATGCGCACTGTGGAAACCTGGTCTGGACTCTCCACCGTCGTCGCACCGATGGAAACTCCCTTACACCTGCCTGAGCACTCCTCTGACCACCCTCTGAGAACCCCCTGTCTCCACGAAATATTGGGATTGTGATTGGCCAGCCAGGGAATCCCCAGCACCACTGGAAACGCAGGAGAATCAATGAGGAAGAGACTAATCCGTTCCCCATGATCCCCCTGCGTTACCATGTCCAGTGGCACCGTGGCCTCCCTGACCAGTCCTGACCCTAATGGTCGGCTATCTAAGGAGTGCACGGGGAAAGGTTGGTCCAACGATACCAGGGGAATCCCTAGCCTTAATGCGAGCCCACGATCCATAAAGTTTCCAGCTGCGCCTGAATCGACTAGCGCCTTATGCTGGAAAGAGGGAGAAAACAAGGGGAAAGTTACTAAAACGAACATGTGACCAACAGGGGGCTCTGGGTGAGGTTGGTGCTTACTCACCTGAGATGGACGAGGAGTGCTCCGCCTGCCATCCCGATTCCCAGAGGAGCTCCCCCAGCACCGGTCGGTAGTGTGTCCTCTCCGACCACACTGGGGACAAGGGGAGCCTCCTCCTCCGGTTCCCCTGGACGCGGCCCCCCCTAGCTCCATAGGAATGGGAGCTGGAGGACCTGGAGGTGGAACCAACAGGGCCCCGTCTGGACGCCCGCGCGCAGCCAGCAGATTGTCAAGACGAATGGACATGTCGATCAGTTCATCAAGTGACAGGGTAGTGTCCCGACAGGCTAGCTCACGGCGGACGTCCTCCCGGAGGCTACACCTATAGTGGTCCATCAGGGCCCTGTCGTTCCACCCCGCTCCAGCAGCCAAGGTCCGGAACTCCAGAGCAAAGTCCTGTGCGCTCCTCGTCTCCTGACGCAGGTGGAACAGCCGTTCACCCGCCGCCCGGCCTTCAGCTGGGTGGTCGAACACGGCCCGGAAACGGCGGGTGAACTCGGGGTAATGATCCCTTGCCGAGTCTGGGCCATACCACACTGCGTTGGCCCACTCCAGGGCACGTCCCGTTAAGCAGGAGACGAGGACGCTTACGCTCTCCTCTCCCGAGGGAGTTGGATGAACGGTAGCCAGGTACAAATCCAACTGTAGCAGGAACCCCTGGCACCCAGCCGCCGCTCCATCGTACTCCCTGGGGAGAGCCAGGCGTAGGGCTCCGGGTCCGGACGTCGGTGGAGGGGTAGATGGTGGAGGGGGATTTGGGGCTGGGGATGCGGTAGGGAGGCCACTCCTCTCCCATCGGTCCATCCTTTCCATCATCTGCTCCATCGCTGAGCCGATTCGGTGGAGGATGGTGGTATGGTGAAGGACCCGTTCCTCCATCGATGGGAGAGGAGGGGAGGCTGCTCCTGCTGACTCCATAGCTGGTGCGGGATTCTGTCAATACGGTTGCTAGGAGTGGTGGTAGGAGTCAGGCGCAGAGAGCAGAGGTACAGAACTTCGTGTTTATTTAGAACAAAGGCCAACACGATAAACGCCAACACAAACGGCGTGGGTAAATTGCCAAGTGCCCAAAACAGGAGCACAGCCTGCAATTAAATAACACGTAAATAAACGCCAGCACATCCAACGAGAAATTACAACCTGACGCTAAAATAATCCCGCACAACACTGGGCGGGCTAACCAGGCTTAAATAACCAAAATCAATAAACCAAATGAGGGACAGGTGCAAACAATAAGACATACCAAACGAAAAGGAAAAAAGGATCAGCGGCGGCTAGTAGGTCGGTGACGACGACCGCCGAGCGCCGCCCGAGCAGGCAGGGGAGCCACCTTCGATGGGATTCGTGACAACATCGGATTGCTTGCTCTCTGGGGTTTAAGCTCGGTTTCTGTATAAACACTTGTTGACAACTACTGATGTATAAAGGGCTTTATAAATACATTTGATTGATTGTATTGATTGATTAAAAAACAGGTGGAAATTGTATGATTACCATCCCCATGAGCATACCACCCTCCTTCAGGCCATCGATGAGGCATGAAATGATTTCAATCCAGACCTATGTTAGGCTTGGAATCGCCATGCCAAAAGGTTTTTCCACAGGTGCATGAACAATGATGATATTTACCGCAATTTCGATGAGAACCTAATGCCAAATGCTCAAGACATTCCCTATGAGCGTACCACCCTCCTCCAGGGTCCATTTTAATGGGTAGTGTAAGTCTATTGCCAAATGTGAAAACAGTGTAATGTACTGTAATTTACAGTACTGTGGCATACAACATTCAAAGGGCAATTTTGAAATGTATCTTACATTTTTTGCTATTGGATTAACTGGTTGTTAAAATAACTACATTGAGAAGATATGATTATGTTGTGTTTTGGCGATTAAACCAATGTACTCATTATATTTCACAGTATATTTTGGATCAATGGTCAATTACATTTTGAGATCAATGGTTGTGTGGTGAAAGATTTCTACAAACAAAATGAATGCACAATGAAAGGTTTTGAATGTAAGACTGGCTGTGTTACAAGTGTTACCAGTTTGGAGTTTTTTACTAAGAGTTAAAAAAATTCACCACATAGTTGTGAAAATAGTACCAAGGCGATTTATAAACTGTAAGTTGTCTCACATATTGTGGTTTGAGCTAGAGGAGACTGGGAACCTCTAGCCCAAAATTCACAGTTTACAAGGATCACTGCTCTGAAGAATCTCCAGGAATTGCTGTTTATGGCCCCCTGTTGGATTATGAGGAAATGGAAACTGTGTTGAGATTGATGTTAATTTAACATACACTGAGTGTACAAAACATTAAGAATACCTCCTCTTTCCATGACATAGACTGACCGGTTGAATCCAGGTGAAAGCTATGATCCCTTATTGATCTTACCTGTCAAATGTACTTTAAACTGGGGTATGCGCAATATAAATGTGATTCACATTTATATATATATATATATATATATATATATATATATATATATACACAATCATTTTTCAAACAGTACATTTATATATTCCAACGGGGCTATACATTTGGGTGAGTTTTTTTTTTCTTCTTCTCCACAGTAGCCTCGTTTCACTGCCCAAAATAAAATATAACCATCTAGTGTTCAGTGAAATAACAACACAATGTCAAATACAGGTAGCCTAGTCAAATAATTAACATCCAATCACAGGAACCATTACTCTCTCGCCGGAAACCTTCACTCTTGAGCAGAAATTTAGAAATTAAACATGACAATTTGAAAAATAAACCACAGGAGTTTTTTTGAGCGAGAATAAAGACGACTTTCGAGTAGAAGACATGTATAAAAGCAACAGATACCATTAATAAGAAGGAGCTAGAAGCATCTTATATGGTGAGCTACCGAGTGGCTAGGACAGGCAGGCCTCATACTATTGTGGAGGACTTAATTCTTCCTTCTGCCGCGTATATGGCTGGGACAATGCTGGGGGAAAAGGCCAAAAAGACTATACAGACAATGCATTCATCAAACAAGACTGTTTCACGACGCATCAGTGACATGCAGGAGATTTTTTGAAACAATTACAGCTTCGCATACAAGCCAGTGAATTCTATGAATTACAGCTGGATGAGTCAACAGACCTGGCGGGCCTGGCACAGCTCCTGGTATATGTCCGTTACTTTTATGGCAGGTCAATTAAGGAAGACATCCTCTTCTGCAAACCACTGGAAACCAGGACAACATGAGAGGATAATTTAAAGTACTGGACAGTTTTGTGACATCAAATGGACTTTGGTGGTCAAGATGTGTTGGTATCTGTACTGATGGTGCAAAAGCCATGACAGGGAGACATAGTGGAGTGGTAACTAGCGTGCAAGCAGTTGCTCCCGACGCCACTTGGATACACTGCAGCATCCACCAAGAGGCGCTTGCTGCCAAGGGAATGCCTGACAGCTTGGAAGACATTTTGGACACTACAGTGAAAATCGTTAACTTTGTTAAAGCAAGGCCCCTAACTCTCGTGTATTTTCTGCATTATGCAATGATATATATGGGCAGCGACCATGTAATGCTTTTACAACATACAGAAGTGCGCTGGTTATTAAGGGGCAAAGTATTGACATGTTTTTTTAAAATTGAGAGACAAGCTTAAAGTTTTCTTTACTGACCATCATTATCTGACCGCTTACATGATGACAAGTTTGTCACACGACTGGCCTATCCCGGGTGATGTTTTTTCTCGCCTGAATGATCTGAATCTAGGATTACAGGAACTCTCCGCAACTGTATTCAATGTGTGGGACAAAATTTAGGCTATGATTAAGAATTTGGAGCTCTTCTCTGTCTGCATTAACATGGGCAATACAAAGGTCTTTCCATCATTGTATGATTTGTTTGTGTGCAAATGAACTCAAGCTTATGGACAATGTCAAATGGGATATAGCGAAGCACCTGCATGAGTTGGGTGCGCAATTACGCAGGTACTTTCCCGAAACGGACGACACAAACAACTAGATTCGTTATCCCTTTCATGCCCTGCCTCCAGTCCACTTACTGATATCTGAACAAGAGAGCCTCATCGAAATTGCAAGAAGCGGTTCTGTGAAAATGAAATTTAATCGGAAAACACTGCTAAAATTCTGGATTGGGCTGCACTCAGAGTTTCTTGCCTTGGAAAATCGTGCTGTTAAGACACTGATGCCCTTTGCAACCACTTACGTATGTGAGAGTGGATTCTAGGCCTTCACTAGCATGAAAACTAAATACAGGCACAGACTGTGTGTGGGAAATGATTTAAGACTGAGACTCTCTCCAATACAACCCAACATTGCAGAGTTATGTGCATCGTTCAAGCACAAATCAAATCAAATCAAATGTATTTATATAGCCCTTCTTACATCAGCTGATATCTCAAAGTGCTGTACAGAAACCCAGCCTAAAATCCCAAACAGCAAGCAATGCAGATGTAGAAGCACGGTGGCTAGGAAAAACTCCCTAGAAAGGCCAAAACCTAGGAAGAAACCTAGAGAGGAACCAGGCTATGAGGGGTGGCCAGTCCTCTTCTGGCTGTGCCGGGTGGAGATTATAACAGCACATGGCCTAGATGTTCAAATGTTCATAAATGACCAGCATGGTCAAATAATAATAATCATAGTAGTTGTCAAGGATGCAACAAGTCAGTAACACAAGAGTAAGTGTCAGTTGGCTTTTTCATAGCCGATCTTTGAGAGTATCTCTACCGCTCCTGCTGTCTCTAGAGAGTTGAAAACAGCAGGTCTGGGACAGGTAGCACATCCGATGAATAGGTCAGGGTTCCAGCAGGTCTGGGACAGCAGGTCTGGGACAGGTAGCACGTCCGGCGAACAGGTCAGGGTTCCATAGCTGCAGGCAGAGCAGTTGGAACTGGAGCAGCAGCACGGCCAGGTGAACTGGGGACAGCAAGGAGTCATCAAGCCAGGTAGTCCTGAGGCATGGTCCTAGGGCTCCCGAGAGAAAGAAAGAGAAAGAGAGAATTAGAGAGAGCATATTTAAATTCACACAGGACACCGGAAAAGACAAGAGAAATACTCCAGATGTGACAGACTGACCCTAGCCCCCCGACACATAAACTACTGCAGCATAAATACTGGAGGCTGAGACAGGAGGGGTCAGGAGACACTGTGGCCCCATCCGATGAAACCCCCGGACAGGGCCAAACAGGTAGGATATAACCCCACCCACTTTGCCAAAGCACAGCCTCCACACCACTGGAGGGATATCTCCAACCACCAACATACCATCCCGGGACAAGGCCGAGTAGAGCCCACAAAGATCTCCGCCACGGCACAGCCCAAGGGGGGGGGGGGGGGGCGCCAACCCAGACAGGAAGACCACGTCAGTGACTCAACCCACTCAAGTGACGCACCCCTCCCAGGGACGGCATGGAAGAACACCAGAAGCCAGTGACTCAGCCCCCGTAATAGGGGTAGAGGCAGAGAATCCCAGTGGAAAGAGGGGAAACTGGCCAGGCAGAGACAGCAAGGGCGGTTCGTTGCTCCAGCCTTTCCGTTCATCTTCACACCCCTGGGCCAGACTACACTTAATCATAGGACCTACTGAAGAGATGTGTCTTCAGTAAAGACTTAAAGGTTGAGACTGAGTCTGCGTCTCTCACATGGGTAGGCAGACTATTCCATAAAAATGGAGCTCTATAGGAGAAAGCCCTGCCTCCAGCTGTTTGCTTAGAAATTCTAGGAACAATTAGGAGGCCCGCGTCTTGTGACCGTAGCGTACGTGTAGGTATGTACGGCAGGACCAAATCGGAAAGATAGGTAGGAGCAAGCCCATGTAATGCTTTGTAGGTTAGCAGTAAAACCTTGAAATCAGCCCTTGCCTTAACAGGAAGCCAGTGTAGGGAGGCTAGCACTGGAGTAATATGATCACATTTTTTGGTTCTAGTCATGATTCATGCAGCCGTATTTAGCACTAACTGAAGTTTATTTAGTGCTTTTTCCGGGTAGCCGGAAAGTAGGGGGGGCAACTCAATATTTGGAAGGTGTTCTTAATGTTTTCTACACAAAGTGCAGAAGCTTACTAAGCTTGTCATTTCTTCTACACTTGTCATTTCTCTCTATCTTCTCTCACTCTCATCCTCTTATTCTATTGGGATAAATACTCAGGTTGATTTGATGGGTATCTAAACATTCTGCAACACTTAAGCAAGAGTAACAAGTGTGCTAACTGTTATTCATCACTGGGAAAGAGAGAGGGAGAGCAAGAGCGAGAGAGAGATTGATGGAACTATTAGTTTCCTATTACTAAACAACACTTTAAGCATGATCATTCCATGTCATGCAAGATTGGTTTATATGAGGCCAGTTCTGGTGTAAATAATACATCATCTCTTTTAGGTTGATTGGTGGGCCAAAACTCATTAGAAAACTTTCCTGCTCCTTATTAGTGAATAGCACGCACTCTCAACCTTGCCCCTCTGCAAAATGGAGAGGTGGTAGGAAGGAAGTACACCATATTAGTTTAAAAGGACCCAGGGTTTTAGAGGTAGATATAATATTTGCAACTTTTCTGTCGAGGTGTCATGTAGGAGGAGTTCTTTGAAACCAAACAAGTTACGAATTTTCCCTTATAAAAAAGGAAATTGAGACCCGACAACTCACTGGATCTCACCATAAGAGGTTCGCAATGCACAGGTAGGTGGAATATTCCAAGCTGTTATTCTGCTGTGGATTCTGTATGACTGGAAACTGATAATGCATTTTGGAATAGTTTAGATCTCTGTAATTATGGGAAATATTATGGGATCTCTAAGTAATATGGGAAATAAATGATATAATCATCTAAATTACATATTTATTAGGCTAGCCTATTAGCTTACTATGGCTTAATTAGCTTTTAATTAATGATGAATAATAGGCCTACCTCTAATAAACAACCCTCATTTAATTGTCAAAATGAAAGTATTTTTGAATTGTTATTATTATTATGTTTTTTCATTATGGCAATCATTTTAGTATTCAACTTTTTAAATGTCAGTGACATTGAATTTTATCTTGTTTTATTTTGTGAAATGCAACACAATGGAATTTGCTGTTATTATGCAGAACCAGGTCAGGTGTAAGGAAAAATAGTTTGTCTGAACAATATATTACTGTTATTAATACTCAAAAATGCATGTTCGGGAGAGGAATCATCTGATTTTCAGTAACCTATGTCCATGAGGAACCCCATGATATTTAATAATATAGATTTCTCACTTTTTCTGGAAAGAAAATTGAAATTTGAGACATCCTAAATGCCTCCGTTTGCATCCATCAGGGGTGCCCTGATTGTATGAAGGCATGCTTTTGGTTCTGCTGGTCGCTATTCAAGCATATTTAGGGAATAGAGTGCGCAGAAATTGAGCATTTATTTTGGCACTCCACATGTGGCAGCAGCAATTTGGCAGTTAATTAAAACAGCACTGGCTCTGTTTATCTCCCCCTCTCTCCTTCTCGCTCGCTCTCCTTCTTGGTCTCCTCGTTCTCGCTCTCTTTCTTTCTCTCCCCTTTTCTGTATCTGTCTGTCTCTGTCTGCTTCTCCACCAGTCTTACATAAACACTGACCCCTTGAGTTCCGCTTCAAAAAGAGAGTGATAGGAAAAGAGGGAGACAGACAATTGGAGACTGAGATTATGGGAGAGAGAGATGCTGGAGTGGACTGGGGCAGGTGGGGATCTCCAATAGATTTTCCTTTCTCCTCAGAAGACCGTTGTAGGCAGCTGAAAGTCAGCATGGTGTGCTAGCATGTGCAGCATGCAGACACACAGCGCAGCTAACCCTAACTGCTGGCGCCCCATAGACTATGGGTGCGTTTGAAAGGGCAGGGTGGTGATGGTAACACAGAGGAATTCTCCTCCTTGTAGATCTCAGTGGGAGCTACCAGTCAAGGAGTTGGAGAAGGAAGGAAGGAAGGAAGGGGAGAGATCTACTGTACTGTACAGAGCAGGCAGCCCTGTATTGTTATAGTCTACATCTGTAGCACATGTTACCCAGCTTTCCCTGTACAGGAAGTGATTACCCAAAGGCTCCTGAAGCATTCCAGTGGCAGAGCCAGGTGTTTTTCGGCACACGTGCACATGCAGATGCCCTGCATGGTGCTACTACTACCTGCTGCTTTAGATTAGAGAGTGTCAATGGTGCTGAGCAGTCTATGGGGCCTAGAACATGAAGGAGAGTGACTACTGATAACGCTTTCCTACCACCTACAGTTGAAGTCGGAAGTTTACATACACTTAGGTTGGAGTCATTAAAACTCGTTTTTCAATCACTGGACAAATTTCTTTTAACAAACTATAGTTTTGTGCATGACACAAGTAATTTTTCCAACAATTGTTTACAGATAGATTATTTCACTAATAATTCACTGTCTCACAATTCCAGTGGGTCAGACGTTTACATACACTAAGTTGACTGTGCCTTTAAACAGCTTGGAAAATTCCAGAAAATTATGTCATGGCTTTAGAAGCTTTTAATAGGCTAATTGACATCATTTGAGATAATTGGAGGTGTATATTTACATTTACATTTTAGTCATTTAGCAGACGCTCTTATCCAGAGCGACTTACAGTAGTGAATGCATACATTTCATACATTTTTTGTTTGTTTTGTACCTGTGGGTGTATTTCAAGGCCTACCTTCAAACTCACTGCCTCTTTGCTTGACATCATGGGTAAATCAAAAGAAATCAACTAAGACCTCAGAAAGATATTGTAGACATCCACAAGTCTGGTTCATCCTTGGGGGCAATTTCCAAACACCTGAAGGTACCACGTTCATCTGTGCAAACAATAGTACGCAAGTATAAACACCATGGGACCACGCAGCCGTCATACCGCTCAGGAAGGATACGCGTTCTGTCTCCTAGTGATTAACGTACTTTGGTGCAAATCAATCCCAGAACAACAGCAAAGGACCTTGTGAAGATGCTGGAGGAAACAAAAGTATCTATATCCACAGTAAAACGAGTCCTATATCAGCATAACCTGAAAGGCGGCTCAGCTAAGAAGAAGCCACTGCTCCAAAACCACCATAAAAAAAGCCAGACTACGGTGTGCAACTGCACATGGGGACAAAGATCGTACTTTTTGGAGAAATGTCCTCTGGTCTGATGAAACAAAAATAGAACTGTTTGGCCATAATGACCATCACGACGCCAGGACAGCGGAGTCAATCACCACCTTCCGTAGACACCTGAAACCCCACCTCTTTAAGGAATACCTGGGATAGGATATAGTAATCCTTCTACCCCCCCCCCCCCCAAAAAAAGATATAGATGTACTATTGTAAAGTGGTTGTTCCACTGGATATCATAAGGTGAATGCACCAATTTGTAAGTCTCTCTGGATAAGAGCGTCTGCTAAATGACGTAATTGTAAATGTAAATGTTATGTTTGGAGGAAAAAGGGGGAGGCTTGCAAGCCGAAGAACACCATCCCAACCGTGAAGCACGGGGGTGGTAGCATCATGTTGTGGGGTGCCTTGTTGCAGGAGGAACTGGTGCACTTCACAAAATAGATGGCATCATGAGGCTGGAAAATGATGTGGATATATTGAAGCAACATCTCAAGACATCAGTCAGGAAGTTAAAGCTTGGTCGCAAATGGGTCTTCCAAATGGACAAGGACCCCAAGCATACTTCCAAAGTTGTGGCAAAATGGCTTAAGGACTACAAAGTCAAGGTATTGGAGTGGCCATCACAAAGCCCTGACCTCAATCCTACAGAAAAGTTGTGGGTAGAACTGAAAAAGTGTGTGCGAGCAAGGAGGCCTACAAACCTGACTCAGTTACACCAGCTCTGTCAGGAGGAATGGGCTAAAATTCACCCAACTTATTGTGGGAAGCTTGTGGAAGGCTACCCGAAATGTTTGACCCAAGTTAAACAATTTAAAGGCAATGCTACCAAATACTAATTGAGTGTATGTAAACTTCTGACCCACTGGGAATGTGATGAAATAAATAAAAGCTGAAATAAATCATTCTCTCTACTATTATTCTGACATTTCACATTCTTAAAATAAAGTGGTTATCCTAACTGACCTAAGACAGGGCATTTTTACTAGGATTAAATGTCAGGAATTGTGAAAAACTGAGTTTAAATGTATTTGGCTAAGGTGTACGTAAACCTCCGACTTCAACTATATATCCTCACTATCATTGCCTCTCTCCGTCTCTTCCTTTCTCTCTACTCTCCTCACTCACTCACTCACTCACTCACTCACTCACTCACTCACTCACTCACTCACTCACTCACTCACTCACTCACTCACTCACTCACTCACTCTCTAAATTAAATTCAAAGGGCAGTATTGGCATGGGAAACATATGTTTACATTGTCAATGCAAGTAAACGTATGTTTTCCACGTTTTGTCACCAAAGCCCCATATACCACCCACCACTGTGACCTGTATGCTCTCGTTGGCTGGCCCTCGCTACATATTCGTCGCCAAACCCACTGGCTCCAGGTCATCTATAAGTCTTTGCTAGGTAAAGCTCCACCTTATCTCAGCTCACTGGTCACCATACAACACACACCCGTAGCACACGCTCTAGCAGGTATGCTGCTGCTCCAGTTTCAACTGTTCTGCCTGCGGCTACGGAACCCTGACCTGTTCACCGGACGTGCTTGTTGCAACCTCGACAACTACAATGATTATTATTATTTGACCATGCTGGTCATTTATGAACATTTTAACATCTTGACCATGTTCTGTTATAATATCCACCCGGCACAGCCAGAAGAGGACTGGCCACCCCTCATAGCCTGGTTCCTCTCTAGGTTTCTTCCTAGGTTTTTGGCCTTTCTAGGGAGTTTTTCCTAGGGAGTTTTTCCTAGCCACCGTGCCTCTTTCACATGCATTGCTTGCTGTTTGGGGTTTTAGGCTGGGTTTCTGTACAGCACTTTGAGATTTCAGCTGATATACGAAGGGCTATATAAATAAATTTGATTTGATTTGATTTGTATATTTCACTGGTCGTCCCCAAAGCCAACACCCCCTTTGGCCGCCTTTCCTTCCAGTTCTCTGCTGCCAATGACTCGAACGAATTGCAAACATTTCTGAAGTTGGAGACTTATATCTCCCTCACTAACTTTAAGCATCAGCTATCTGAGCAGCTTACCGATCGCTGCAGCTGTACACAGCCCATCTGTAAATAGCCCATCCAACTACCTACCTCATCCCCATATTGTTTTTATTTACTTTGTTTTGTTGCTCTTTTGCACACCAGTATTTCTACTTGCACATCATCTGCACATCTATCACTCCAGTGATAATTTGCTAAATTGTAATTACTTCGCTACTATGGCCTATTTATTGCCTTACCTCCTTACTCCATTTGCATACACTGTATATAGATTATTCTATTGTGTTATTGACTGTACTTTAGTTCATCCCAAATGTAACTCTGTGTTGTTGTTTTGTGTCGCACTGCTTTGCTTTATCTTGGCCAGGTTGCAGTTGTAAATGAGAACTTGTTCTTAACTGGTCAACCTGGTTAATAAAGGTGAAATAAAAAATAACATTTAAAAAAAATGGATAAACAAAAGTGAAATAAACAGTAAAAAACGAACAGCAAACATTACACTCACAATAGTTTAAAAGGAATACAGACATTTCAAATGTATTATTATGGCTATGTACAGTGTTATAACTATGTGCAAAGAGTTAAAGTACAAAAGGGAAAATAAATAAACATAAATATGGGTTGTATTTACAATGGTGTTTGTTCTTCACTGGTTGCTCTTTTCTTTTGGCAACAGGTCACAAATCTTGCTGCTTGCTGCACACTGTGGTATTTCACCCAATAGATATGGGAGTTTATCAAAATTGAATTTGTTTTTAAATTATTTGTGGGTCTGTGTAATCTCAGGGAAACACAGTGCCTTCGGAAAGTATTCAGACCCCTTGACTTTTTCCACATTTTGTTAGGTTACAGCCTTATTGTAAAATGTATGAAGTTTTTTTCCCTCATTAATCTACACACAATACCCCATAATGACAAAGCAAAAACTGTTTTTTAGAAATGTTTGCTAATTTATTAAAAATAAACAACTGAAATATCAAATGTACATACATTTTCAGACCCTTTAGTCAATACTTTGTAGAAACACCTTTGGCAGCGATTACAGTCTGGAGTCTTCTTGGGTATGACGCTGCAAGCTTGGCACACCAGTATTTGGGGAATCTTTACCATTCTTCTCTGAAGATCTTCTCAAACTCTGTCAGGCTGAATGGGGAGCATTTCTGCACAGCTATTTTCTAGGTCTCTCCAGAGATGTTCGATCAGGTTTAAGGCCGGGCTCTGGCTGGGCCACTCAAGGACATTCAGAGACATGTCCCGAAGCCCCTCCTGCGTTGTCTTGTCTCTGTGCTTTGGGTTGTTGTCCTGTTGGAAGGTGAACCTTCGCCCCGGTCAGAGGTCCTGAGCACTCTGGAGCAGATTTTCATCAAGGATCTCTCTGTAATTTGCTCCGTTCTTCTTTGCCTCGATCGTGACTAGTCTCCCAGTCCCTGCTGCTGAAAAACATCCTCACAGCATGATGCTGCCACCACCATGCTTCATCGTAGGGATGGTGTCAGGTTTCCTCCAGACGGACATTTTTTTTGGTATCTTTACTCTACTATTTTTATTTTGGACTTTTTAAAATAATGTACTTTTTACTCCATACATTTTCCCTGAAACCCAAAAGTACTTGTTACATTTTGAATGCTTTAGCAGGACAGGAAAATGGTCCGATTCACACGCTTATCAAGAGAACATCCCTGGTCATCCCTGCTACCTGATCTGACGGATTCACTAAACACAAGTGCTTTGTTTGTAAATTATGTCTGAGTGTTGAGGTGTGCCCCTGGCTATCCGTAAATAAAAAAAACAAGAAAATCGTGATGCCTGGTTTACGTAATATAAGGAATTTGAAATTATTTATACTTTTATTTTCACTTTTGATACTTAAGTACATTTTACCAATTACATTTACTTTTTATACTTAGGTATATTTAAAACCAAATACTTTTAGACTTTTACTCAAGTAGTATTTTACTGGTTGACTTTCACTTTTACTTGAGTCATTTTCTATTAAGGTATCTTTACTTTTACTCAAGTATGACAATTGGGTACTTTTTCCACCACGCCTCCAGATGTGACGCTTGGCATTCAGCCCAAAGAGTTCAATCCTGGATTCATCAGACCAGAGAATCTTGTTTCTCATGGTCTGAGAGTCTTTAGGTGCCTTTTGTCAAACTCCTAGCGGGCTGTCATATACCTTTTTCTGAGGAGTGGCTTCATTCTGGCCACTCTACCATAAAGGCCTGATTGGTGGAGTTTTACAGAGATGGTTGTCTTTCTGGAAGGTTCTCCCTTCTCCACAGAGGGACTCTAGAGCTCTGTCAGAGTGACCATCGGGCTCTTGGTCACCTCCCTGACCAAGGCCCTTCTCACCCAATTGCTCAGTTTGGCTGGGCGGTCAGCTCTAGGAAGAATCTTGGTGGTTCCAAACTTCTTCCATTCAAAAATGATGGAGGCCACTGTGTTCTTGGTGACCTTCAATGCTACAGAAATGTTTTGGTACCCTTCCCAAGATCTGTGCCTGGACACAATCCTGTCTCGGAGCTCTACGGACTATTCGTTCAACCTCATGGCTTTTTTGCTCTGACATGCACTGTCAACTGTGGGACTTTATATAGAGAGGTGTGTGCCTTTCCAAATCAAATCAAATCAAATCAAATTTATTTATATAGCCCTTCGTACATCAGCTGAAATCTCAAAGTGCTGTACAGAAACCCAGCCTAAAACCCCAAACAGCAAGCAATGCATGTGAAAGAAGCACGGTGGCTGGGAAAAACTCCCTAGGAAAAACTCCTGAGAAAGGCCAAAAACCTAGGAAGAAACCTAGAGAGGAACCAGGCTATGAGGGGTGGCCAGTCCTCTTCTGGCTGTGCCGGGTGGATATTATAACAGAACATGGTCAAGATGTTAAAATGTTCGTAAATGACCAGCATGGTCAAATAATAATAATCATAGTAATTGTCGAGGGTGCAACAAGCACGTCCGGTGAACAGGTCAGGGTTCCGTAGCCGCAGGCAGAACAGTTGAAACTGGAGCAGCAGCATGGCCAGGTGGACTGGGGACAGCAAGGAGTCATCATGCCAGGTAGTCCTGAGGCATGGTCCTAGGGCTCAGGTCCTCCGAGAGAAAGAAAGAAAGAGAGAAAGAGAGAATTAGAGAGAGCATATTTACATTCACACAGGACACCGGATAAGACAAGAGAATACTCCAGATGTAACAGACTGACCCTAGCCCCCCGACACATTAACTACTGCAGCATAAATACTGGAGGCTGAGACAGGAGGGATCAGAAGACACTGTGGCCCCATCCGATGATACCCCCGGACAGGGCCAAACAGGCAGGATATAACCCCACCCACTTTGCCAAAGCACAGCCCCCACACCACTAGAGGGATATCTACAACCACCAACTTACCGTCCGAAGACAAGGCCGAGTATAGCCCACAAAGATCTCCGCCACGGCACAACCCAAGGGGGGGGCGCCAACCCAGACAGGAAGACCACGTCAGTGGCTCAACCTACTCAAGTGACGCACCCCTCCCATGGACGGCATGGAAGAACACCAGTAAGTCAGTGACTCAGCCCCTGTAAAAGGGTTAGAGGCAGAGAATCCCAGTGGGAAGAGGGGAACCGACAAGGCAGAGACAGCAAGGGCGGTTCGTTGCTCCAGCCTTTCCGTTCACCTTCACACTCCTGGGCCAGACTATACTTAATCATAGGACCTACTGAAGAGATAAGTCTTCAGTAAAGACTTAAAGGTTGAGACTGAGTCTGCGTCTCTCACATGGGTAGGCAGACCATTCCATAAAAATGGAGCTCTATAGGAGAAAGCCCTACCTCCAGCCGTTTGCAAATCATGTCCAATCAATTGAATTTACCACAGGTGAACTCCAAGTTGTAAAAACGTCTCAAGGATGATCAATGGAAACAGGATGCACCTGAGCTCAATTTCGAGTCTCATGGCAAGTGTCTGAATACTTACGTAAATAACGTATTTCTGTTTTTTGGTTTTAATGAATGTGCTAATTTTTCTAAAAACCTGTTTCACTTTGTCATTATGGGGTATTGTGTGTAGATTGCTGAGGAAATAGTTTTATTTAATCAATTTTAGAATAAGGCTGTAATGTAACAAAATGTGGAAAAAGTCAAGGCGTCTGAATACTTTCCGAAGGCACTGTATGTGTCTCTAATATGGTTATACGTTTGACAGGAGGTTAGGAAGTTTCCACCTCATTTTGTGGGCAGTGTGCACATAGCCTGTCTTCTCTCGGGTGCCAGGTCTGCCAATGGCAGCCTCTCTCAATAGCAAGGCTATGCTCACTGAGTCTGTACATAGTCAAAGCTTTCCTCAATTTTGGGTCAGTCACAGTGGTCAGCTATTCTGCCATTTTGTACTCTCTGTTTAGGGCCAAATAGCATTCCAGTTTGCTTTGGTTTTTGGTCAATTCTTTCCAATGTGTCAAGTAATTATAATTTTTTATTTTTCATGGTTCGGTTGGGTCTAATTGTGTTACTGTCCTGGGGCTCTGTGGGGTCTGTTTGTGTTTGTGAACAGAGCCCCAGTACCAGCTTGCTTAGGAGACACTTCTCTATGTTAATCTCTCTGTAGGTGATGGCTTTGTTACGGAAGGTTTGGGAATTGATTCCTTTTAGGTGGTTGTAGAATTTAACAGCTCTTTTCTGGATTTTGATAATTAGCGGGTATTGGCCTAATTCAAATGTTAAGTTAGTTTTGATGGTGTGGTGTAGATGGCCCTTCTTGCCTTGTGTCTCAGATCGTTCACATGTTTGTGGAAGTTACCTGTGGTGCTGATGTTTAGATCGAGGTCAGTATATTTTTGTTGTGTGTTCTAAGGCAACGTTATCTAGAATGAATTTGTATTTGTTGTCCTGGCAAGTGGACCTTTTTTGGAACACCATTATTTTTGTCTTACTGTCAGGGGCCAGGTCTGACAGAATCTGTGCAGAAGATCTAGGTGCTGCTGTAGGCCCCCCTTGGTTGGGGACAGAAGCACCAGATCATTAGCAAACAGTGGTCTCTCTCTCTCTCTCTCTCTCTCTCTCTCTCTCTACCCCCTCTGTTTATGCAGGACTGTTGTCTCAAGGCAGCTGGCCATTGTGTTTGTCTCCCCTATCATCGACCTGTGGGCGGGTTTGGCTAATGCGACGAGAGCTTACAGCTCGGAGGCAGAGATGGGAGTATAATAAAATAAAAGTAAATCAAACATTGATGTACTGTATGCCTGGGTGAAAGTGCACATAACCTCCCTGTTTCTTCGCTGCCTGCAGTTGTTGAACCAAATAATCTGGATCTGAATCCAAAGAAAAGAAAAAGGCTCAGTTAAAAGCCCTTACACTGGAGCCAATCTCTCCATTCGGTGCCCATGTGGCAGGCACCACCTACCAGTAATTTCATTATATTACAAAAATAGGTGTGTTGGAGTCCATAAGTAGCACCAGAGGAGGCTTTGTTGCCTGCTGCAGTTTTTAGTTGTTTCCCTGTGCCTGTGTGGAAGCAGAGGAAGGCAAGGCAGCTTGTGGCAGTACTGGGGTGGACAGGCCTGAAATTTGGGAGTGGAACGAAACGCTTGTGTGTACTCTTACTTTATTCAGTGCTTTAACACTGGTTGTGTTGATGGCCTGTTTACTGCTCGGCTCTTTTTCATTGTCTCACTCACACTTGCTGCTGATTGCAATTGCCAGAGATATCTTTCCCTCATAAAGTAGTGTCTAGTGGTCTGGGTTTAAAGGTGCACTATGTAGAAATCTCTCTGCCATTTCCTTGTTCCTAAAATTCTAATAGTTCACCTAATTTCAGTTTATGTGACAAAACAAGCAAGTATAGTGTAGAGAATCATTGTACCATCTAAACCGCTGTGAAATATATTTTCCATAACCAAAAATATTGTATTTTCAGCTATCTGAAGTTAAAGATGCAAAAACTAAACTTAAGAACGGGAAGCATAGAAATGGCCCACATAGAACAGTTCCACTGCTTCTTAGACTTTCTTTTAATGAGAATGATAGCTTGAACTCATATTTCTATGTGAATTTGGTTGGGTAGCCCAAAAAGTTACATAATGCAGCTTTAAAATAACAAAATATGATAGAGAGCTAAAGACAGCTTTTTTAAATATTGTTGGATTTAGGTGCAGTTTAGGGAGTTTTATTTACACAGAAGTTGACAGTGGAGATGGCTGTTTTGGCTTAATGATTCTACAGTATAAGCAGTGCTTGATTTAGGCAGGAGCTCACCAGAACTTAGTACCGGTACCTCTGATTTTCTATTGCTTGAGTTCTTGCACCTGTTATAGAATAATATTTTTAGCTCTAAAGTATTGCTGAGTTCCTGAACCTAATTCAGTCCAAGTCAAACACTGAGCATAAGTACATGTCTGATTTTAGGGCCCCAAAATGTACAATGTTCTGGGAGTCACAATCAGAACATTGGTTTTGGCTAACCCTAATAATCAGGACTATTTGAATGCACTCTTGGTCTCTTGAATGTTGTTGAATTAACTTAATTTACATTAGGGTATGCAGACAGTCCAGATTTTTGATTGGCTGGATGCATTAGAGTATGATACAGTGTCACTCCATTACTGCTTTACTGAGCTCACATTTTATTGTACTGCTCCTACCACATCAGCCAGTGAATTAGGCCTCTGTGAGATCTAAATTACGTTATTTTGACAGGTTCATCGGTAGGCTAGGTTTCTGACTCTGAGCTCTGTGTAGTGGCACTTTCTCAGTTTCGACAAATTCCCAGAGGGCGGGAGCTCCCTTTCACTGGAGCCTGCCTGATTTAATAATTGATTCATCAAAAGGACTTACAAAGCAGGGCAATTGAATCTCCTGACTATTTGATGAGGGAGTTCAGCTCCATTCAGATGAATGGAGCTGGCAGTGAAAAAGGGGACACCGTGCTTGTGTCTGTTTAATGGATGAGGGAACCGAAACAGAGCACATAGAAAACTGTCAAGAAGTGGCACTGTAGGCCCCAGAGTAGCTCAGTGAAATGTTCCTCATATCCAGAGGACAGGTCAGCTTTGTGCCCATCTTGCTCTTGATCTGTCTTACCGTCTTATCACTCGACGTATTTTCAACCATTTTGTCTTTCGCCATCATATCTCTCTCGCTCTCTCACACACTGCACTCTCTCTCTTTATCTCTCTCTCTCCTCTCTAGCACCCCTTCTCTCTCTATCTGAATACCAGTAGTCCGTTGCCACTTCTAGTCTTATCGCCACGCCGTAATATAAAGGTTGGATATGGATGGATGGGACAGAGTGGGCTCCATTGGCAGGTAGTAAAGAGTCGTAGGCGGAGTGTGGTGTGAAACCGTCTCTGACACATCTCCTAAATGACTCAGCCCTGGTCTGGACGTGTTGTTCCAGGTTGTTCATTCCCCTGGTCCAGGGCATGTCTCCCTCGCTCTCCAAGCATCCCTCTCAATGAACAAACCTTATCTATTTTGGCACTTGACGGTAAATATAGGGGGAGTTGTTGAAGAAATGTGTCTAATATTCACCTCAATAGGCAAATAAACCCGGGCAGAAGCAGCGACCAAAGCTGGGGTGCAGGTGGGTGTGCAGGTGTTTTTGGAGATCATTTAAAAATGTTTTAAATCCTTAAGCTGGTTAACTGAGATCTTTGACATGGTTTGGCAAGGCAGTCTGCCTAAAGGAGTATTTAGAGTGTCAAACTGTTTGTCTGTAGGCATGTGGACCACAGTATGTGCACTTGCCTACATACTGCGTGCTGCTGTGGTGTGTTAGTGTGTGTGCTTGTTGTTGTTCTGTTTCAGCTTCTTTACTGTGTGTGTGTGTTTCAAGTTTCAAGTTTTATTAGTCGTATGTACAGGATACACATGGTATACGCCGTCCAACGAAATGCTTACTTACAGGTTCCTTCTCAACAATGCAACAACAATAAGAACTAATACAATATAAGAATATGAACATAAAGTAAATGGCTCAGTAGAATATAATACATATTTTAGCATAAGTATAATACAGGAGGGCACAATTTATAGTCCAATATTTACACGTGTTTTGGGGAGCAAGTGTTTAAATTGTGCAGTATATAGCAATCATAATAAGGGTCTGGTAGCAGCAGTTGTGATGTGTGTGTGTGTATAGCATGAATGTGTGTGTTTGTGTGCGTGTATGTGACTTCTTCACATACTAACTCGCCGCAACAGAGGGACCCAGTCAGCAGCCCTTAATCTCAGAGACTCCCCTCGGAGAGACACTCTTATTCATCATGATGGACGAGACCCCGTAATTAAATACTGTCCCTGCTCACATTAATATTGTTTTACAATAGCAAGACATTTTTACACAAATGGGCTCACTGGGGAGGGGCTGTCTGGTTGATCTCAGCCACACTGGCTCTCAATCTGGATTAATGTTCTGCCGTGTAGTTCAAATCAAATCAAATTGTATTTGTCACATACACATGGTTAGCAGATGTTAATGTGAGTGTAGCGAAATGCTTGTGCTTCTAGTTCCGACCGTGCAGTAATGTCTAACAAGTAATCTAACAATTTCACAACAACTACCTTATACACACAAGTGTAAAGGAATGAATAAGAATATGTACATAAAATATATGGATGAGCGATGGCCGAACGACATAGGCAAGATGCAGTAGATGGTATAGAGTACAGTATATACATATGAGATGAGTAATGTAGGGTATGTAAACATTATATAAAGTGGCATTGTTTAAAGTGACTTGTGATATATGTATTACATCCAATTTTTATTATTAAAGTGGCTAGAGATGAGTCAGTATGTTGGCAGCAGCCACTCAATGTTAGTGATGGCTGTTTAACAGTCTGATGGCCTTGAGATAGAAGCTGTTTTTCAGACTCTCGGTCCCCGCTTTGATGCACCTGTGCTGACCTCGCCTTCTGGATGGTAGTGGGGTGAACAGGCAGTGGCTCAGGTGGTTGTTGTCCTTGATGATCTTTTTGGCCTTCCTGTGACATCGGGTGCTGTAGGTGTCCTGGAGGGCAGGTAGTTTGCCCCCGGTGATGCGTTGTGCAGACCTCACTACCCTCTGGAGAGCCTTACGGTTGTGGGCGGAGCAGTTGCCGTACCAGGCGGTGATACAGCCCGACAGGATGCTCTCGATTGTGCATCTGTAAAAGTTTGTGAGTGTTTTTGGTGACAAGCCGAATTTCTTCAGCCTCCTAAGGTTGAAGAGGTGCTGCTGCGCCTTCTTCACCACGCTGTCTGTGTGGGTGGACCATTTCAGTTTGTCCATGATGTGTACGTCAAGGAACTTAAAACTTTCCACCCTCTCCACTACTGTCCCGTCGATGTTAATAGGGGGCTACTCCCTCTGCTGTTTCCTGAAGTCCACGATCATCTTCTTTGTTTTGTTGACATTAAGTGTGAGGTTATTTTCCTGACACCAAACTCCGAGGGCCCTCACCTCCTCCCTGTAAGCCGTCTCGTCATTGTTTGTAATCAAGCCTACCACTGTAGTGTCGTCTGCAAACTTGATGATTGAGTTGGAGGCATGCATGGCCACGCAGTCATGGGTGAACAGGGAGTACAGGAGAGGGCTGAGAATGCACCCTTGTGGGGCCGCAGTGTTGAGGATCAGCGGGGTGGAGATGTTGTTTCCTACCCTCACCACCTGGGGGTGGCCCGTCAGGAAGTCCAGGACCCAGTTGCATTAATGCCACATGGATGTATGCCTTGTTATTTTTCATTCCAGTCCTCCTTAGTTTATTACAGAGTTCACTGGATTACTCTCTGTTTTTTTATTTATCTGGATTCTTTGCACAGCCACTTGAGATTAGGGTCAGAATTGGAAGCTAAACTGCCTGGCGGGGTTGTGGCAGTAATGTAAGAAAAGGATGGTAAGATCTAGCTGGGATTGATGCAGGTTTGATTCAAACTTTCTTCAGGGACGCTATAGTGCGTTTTAGGGACATTATAGTGTATTGTAGGGACATTATAGGTTATTTTGGAATGTTAAAAGGTGTCTGCACTTCCTGATTTGGCCTCGTTTTAGATTTGGTTCATTAGGAAATGCTAGCGGCCATGACTGAAGTTGGTTTTGGGGTGTGGATTGATGTGCATGTCTCGTGTTTGTTTGCAGGTGGGAAGAGATAGCTAAATTTATTTAGGCAATTAGCTTCAGTCGGCCGGTGTGAAACTGTGGCAAAATTGGTTTGACTTTGGATAGCTTATCTCTGAGTCTATTTAGGGACCGTCAATAAATTACACAATGTAAATGAGGCAATATTTTCATGTTGCACACCTTTTTTGTTTTTTCATTAAATGCTTTCATTATTTGTATATTAATTTCTACAATTTATAGTTGGTTTGAGGTTTTTAAGTCATTGGAATTTGGAGCTATTGGAATTTTTACATTTTGTCCTATGTACATTTTGTAATTTACCATATTGTCCCTAACTAGCCCCATAGGGATATTCAAAGTTAACCATGCAGCTAGGTGCACTTGAATTGATAATTGTGCTGCCAGCTGTCGGCATGTGACCAGGTATGAAACAAATCCAAATTTCATTTACATTGTGATGCAGTCACAGCCACAAGTAAAAATAATAATAATAATTTTGCACGGCGAATTTTTCAGTTTTTTATTTGTTAAAAAAGTTTGAAATATCCAATAAATTTCGTTCCACTTCATAATTGTGTCCCACTTGTTGTTGATTCTTCACAAAAAAATACAGTTTTATATCTTTATGTTTGAAGCCTGAAATGTGGCAAAAGGTCGAAAGGTTCAAGGGGGCCGAATACTTTCGCAAGGCACTGTATATGTTTTGGTCGAGACTGACTATGACCAAAATTATCCTATTTACACTTTGTAGTACATTTTGACAGTAGAATAAATGTTTCTGACTCATATCTATGCCACATAGGCTGTTTTCTGAATGAGAAGTTCTTTTTTTAGGGGCAGTTACTCTTTAAGAACTCACCCAAAATGTCTTTGTAGGCCTACTCTGTATTTTCTTTGTTTTTTTAAACCTTTATTTAACCAGGTAGGCAAGTAGAGAACAAGTTCTCATTTACAATTGCGACCTGGCAAGATAAAGCAAAGCAGTTTGACATATAAAACAACACAGAGTTACACATGGAGTAAAACAAACATACAGTCAATAATACAGTAGGAAAAAAGTCTATATACAATGTGAGCAAATGAGGTGAGATAAGGGAGGTAGAGGCAAAAAAAGGCCATTGTGGCGAAGTACATACACTATAGCAAGTAAAACACTGGAATGGTAGATTTGCAGTGGAAGAAAGTGCAAAGTAGAAATAGAAATAATGGGGTGCAAAGGAGCAAAATAAATAAATAAACAAATACAGTCGGGGAAGAGGTAGTTGTTTGGGTTAAATTACAGATGGACTATGTACAGGTGCAGTAATCTGTGAGCTGCTCTGACAGCTGTTGGTTAAAGCTAGTGAGGGAGATAAGTGTTTCCAGTTTCAGAGATTTTTGTAGTTCAATCCAGTCATTGGCAGCAGAGAACTGGAAGGAGAGGCGGCCAAAGGAGGAATTGGCTTTGGGGGTGACCAGTGAGATATACCTGCTGGAGCGCGTGCTACAGGTGGGTGCTGCTATGATGACCAGCGAGCTGAGATAAGGGGGGACTTTACCTAGCAGGGTCTTGTAGATGACCTGGAGCCAGTGGGTTTGGCAACGAGTATGAAGCGAGGGCCAGCCAATGAGAGTGTACAGGTCGCAGTGGTGGGTAGTATATGGGGCTTTGGTGACAAAACGGATGGCACTGTGATAGACTGCATCCAATTTATTGAGTAGGGTATTGGAGGCTATTTTGTAAATGACATCGCCGAAGTCGAGGATCAGTAGAATGGTCAGTTTTACGAGGGTATGTTTGGCAGCATGAGTGAAGGATGCTTTGTTGCAAAATAGGAAGCCAATTCTAGATTTTACTTTGGATTGGAGATGTTTGATGTGAGTCTGGAAGGAGAGTTTACAGTCTAACCAGACATCTAGGTATTTGTAGTTGTCCACATATTCTAAGTCAGAACCGTCCAGAGTAGTGATGCTGGACGGGTGGGCAGGTGCAGGCTGCGATCGGTTGAAGAGCATGCATTTAGTTTTACTTGTATTTAAGAGCAGTTGGAGGCCACGGAAGGAGAGTTGTATGACATTGAAGCTCATCTGGAGGGTTGTTAACACAGTGTCCAAAGAAGGGCCAGAAGTATACAGAATGGTGTTGTCTGCGTAGAGGTGGATCAGAGACTCACCAGCAGCAAGAGCGACATCATTGATGTATACAGAGAAGAGAGTCGGCCCAAGAATTTAACCCTGTGGCACCCCCATAGAGACTGCCAGAGGTCCGGACAACAGGCCCTCCGATTTGACACACTGAACTCTATCAGAGAGGTAGTTGCTGAACCAGGCGAGGCAATCATTTGAGAAACCAAGACTATTGAGTCTGCCGATGAGGATGTGGTGATTGACAGAGTCGAAAGCCTTGGCCAGGTCAATGAATATGGCTGCACAGTATTGTTTCTTATCGATGGCGGTTAAGATATCGTTTAGGACCTTGAGCGTGGCTGAGGTGCACCCATGACCAGCTCTGAAACCAGATTGCATAGCGGAGAAGGTGCAGTGGGATTCGAAATGGTCGGTAATCTGTTTGTTGACTTGGTTTTCGAAGACCTTAGAAAGGCAGGGTAGGATAGATATAGGTCTGTAGCAGTTTGGGTCAAGAGTGTCCCCCCCTTTGAAGAGGGGGATGACCACAGCTGCTTTCCAATCTTTGGGAATCTCAGACGACACGAAAGAGAGGTTGAACAGGCTAGTAATAGGGGTTGCAACAATTTCGAGCAGATCATTTTAGAAAGAAAGGGTCCAGATTGTCTAGCCTGGCTGATTTGTAGCGGTCCAGATTTTGCAGCTCTTTCAGAACATCAGTTGGCTGGATTTGGGAGAAGGAGAAATGGGGAAGGCTTGGGCGAGTTGCTGTGGGGGGTGCAGTGCTGTTGACCGGGATGGGGTAGCCAGGTGGAAAGCATGGCCAGCCGTAGAAAAATGATTATTGAAATTCTCAATTATAGTGGATTTATCGGTGATGACAGAGTTTCCTATCCTCAGTGCAGTGGGCAGATGGGAGGAGGTGCTCTTATTCTCCATGGACTTTACAGTGTCCCAGAAATCTTTCGAGTTTGTGTGGCAGGAAGCAAATTTCTGCTTGAAAAAGCTAGCCTTGGCTTTTCTAACTGCCTGTGTATATTGGTAACTAACTTCCCTGAAAAGCTGCATATCACGGGAGCTGTTCGATGCTAATGCAGAACGCCACAGGATGTTTTTGTGTTGGTTAAGGGCAGTCAGGTCTGGAGAGAACCAAGGGCTATATCTGTTCCTGGTTCTAAATTTCTTGAATGGGGCATGCTTATTTAAGATGGTGAGGAAGGCATTTAAAAAAAATAACCAGGCATCCTTTACTGACGGGATGAGGTCAATATCCTTCCAGGATACCAGGGGCCAGGTCGATTAGAAAGGCTTGCTCGCTGAAGTGTTTCAGGGAGCGTTTGACAGTGATGAGTGGAGGTCGTTTGACTGTTGACCCATTACGGGTGCAGGCAATGAGGCAGTGATCGCTGAGATCTTGGTTGAAAACAGCAGAGGTGTATTTAGAGGGCAAGTTGGTTAGGATGATATCTATGAGGGTGCCCGTGTTTACGGCTTTGGGGTGGTACCTGGTAGGTTCATTGATAATTTGTGTGAGATTGAGGGCATCAAGCTTAGATTGTAGGATGGCTGGGGTGTTAAATATGTATGATTCACAAGCCACAATAAGTACAACAGCCAAATATGGCCCTGTTTTGCGGTTTCACCCTTGGGGTTGGAGACCCTGTTTGCGCTGTTCCAGACAAGCTATGCCTTATGTCTTCTGTATGCAAGAGCTGTAAATATAGCTTGACACTATCTGAGAAGATCTCTGCACCAGTTGTTCATTCCAAGTGTTTGTAGGACTATTATGTGTTTTTTATTTTTTTTATTTTAAGATTGGAGCAAACATATTTTTCAAATCAACTCTCTTCTCCAAAGGCAACTGGAAGTGTAGCAAACGACCCAAACTATTTGTGGTATTTTGTTTCATTGTGCCATAGCTGCTAATACATTGAATTAATCTGCATCGATTTCAAAGTTTGGAAATGACTGCGGTCCATTTAAATCTTATGCTTTGATTTCAGGTCAAAAGACAAATGGACGCTGATTGCCCTAAACAAGTGTTTTACCTATCAGATGTAGTACTGTGTACTTTGGAAATGTTTCAATACATTTTCCCTCAAAGTAGTTTAAAGAACGGAGGAATCAAGTTACTGTTTTTGAATTCCAGTACTTATCATTGGTTCACTGTTGGTTTACATGGTTGGAATTGATATAATTTCCGTTCTTTTTACAAAATCTTGTATCTGTTTCAGTCTTGGCCAAGAGGTGGATTTTCTCTTGACATGCTAACTTAATGGCTTGGTGTTTTAGAGCTCATGTCTCATTATTTCTCTCTCCCCATCACACACACCCCTTCCCAACTCCCCTTTTCCTCTGTCTGTCTGTCTGTCTGTCTGTCTGTCTGTCTGTCTGTCTGTCTGTCTGTCTGTCTGTCTGTCTGTCTGTCTGTCTGTCTGTCTGTCTGTCTGTCTGTCTGTCTGTCTGTCTGTCTGTGTAGCAGGTCCTGGCACCGTCAGATGCGTTGTCACGTGTAGGAGTCTCCAGCTTTTTTTAGCAGCCCCACTCCTGTCCCTCCCCCCACGCCTCCTCAGACCATCTTTAATAAGACACATGCTCCTGGGCTCGGGCGCTCATTCACACCAAACGCTCCTTGGTGATCCTCAAACAGGCTGCCTGCTCCCCTGCTAGCCCCGCCGAGTCTTCATGGGTTGAACCGATAGGAGTGCCACACTCTCCTCTCCTCCTTTTTTCACCTCTCCTCTCCTCTCATACTCCACGCATCGCTCCTCCATTACATTGTCAACCGACCCCCCCCCCCCACCACCGTTATGGTTTTTGCCCCGGGCATGTTTGGATTTGCAGCCGCAGCAGCATAATCCTCCGCTGAAGGGAGTTGCGGACACAGCAGCCCATAGAGAGAGAGAGACAGAGAGCGAGTGAGAGAGAGAGACCCAGCGGACAGCAGCAGCGGAAGGAGGGAAGCAGCAGGGAGGAGCAGCAACAGCAGCAGCGGCGGCAGAGTGATCCACCTGTCACAGAGTGGAAGGGGCCCCCCGCCTTATCAGTCTGCCTGCAGGGGGGACCCCGCGTGGCCGGTCAGCACCAGGGACTATGCAGCTGGGACTGGTGACTCTGGCGATGGTCTTTCTCGGATCCATGGGTCACAGCGACAGCGGCCTCAAGCTCTCAAAGGGACGGAGGCAGAAACGGAGTGAGTTACCAAATCCTCAAATCCCTTCCTCTCTTTCACTCTCTCTCTTTCTCTGGTTTCCATGCAGCCACTGAGAGCCACAGTGGTACATTTCTTATAAACATTTAAAGGCCGCAGTAAAGATTACATGTTGTTTATTTTTCTTCATCCTCATTATTTTGTTTTGCCAAGATGGATTATGGTAGCCTCAGCTATCTTTGAATGACCCTCTTTTCTTCCTCTTTTTATGATTACGCCTCTCTTGATTTATGTTGAGCTTTTATGGGTATTAAGAATGTTTATAGTCAGGACTTAGGCGGCTTCACCCTGGGTTTTACAGCTAGAGCTTCAGCACCACTGTTCTCTCCATGTCTGCCTCTGAGGCACTGAGTGAAACAACTCTCTGACACTTCAGCTCATGGTTGTTGGACCACGTTGCATTGTTTGGTTTTCAAGCAGTTTTATAAACACTTTTCTGACCTCATGCACCCACAAATACAGAGCTTACTCTCAGCCTCAGTGTCTGCCCTCAGAGCGGGGTGAATCTCAGTGCAAGGCATTATCACTGCTTTTAATAGAATGCCTTTTCCCTCAGAAGAGCTTTTAGAGGATACCAGCTTTTGCCCCCCCCCCTACACCCCCACCTCACAAAAACATCCAAGCAGTCAGGAGAGGTCAGAATTTTATTGAGCTTGGCGTTTGGTAAATAAAGCTTGGCTTCGGGCATGGCAATAGATGTCCAGAGGAAAGGCTTATCAGATGGGTCTTGTTAGAATTGTTATGTCTTTTCAATTGCACAATAAATACATATTTCTGATGAGCAAAGTGTGTTTTACCGTACCGTAAAAAAAGGCGAGATAGCAATGACCTATGAATCATGTGAAAATGATCATTTAAGAGGTTTATCCTTGGTGAACAGTGTTCCCCCTGAATTTTGAAGCGATTTTTCAAGTTTATTTTCTGGGTTATTTAAAATATACTAGAACGCCCTCTATAGAGACTGAGACGCAAAGTGAGATTGACACGGCGTGGAACCTTCAGTTGGTTTAACCCACAGACTATGTTACCCACTGCTGTTGGCTGGCAGGTAGATAATCATGTTGTTGAAGTGTATGATTTAGTGTAATTGATCTTGTTGGAAAAGGGTGCTCCAACTTTGCCACGCGAAACAGGCTTTATATGTTAGGACCGAAGCTGTTCATAGATTACAAATGAGAAATTGACATATCTGCATTGGATTTACAGAACATATTTTCATCACATCATCTCTGTATGTTCTGTGCCGGTCTTTCCTGGTTCGACAACACCTCATCCAGAGGAGTAATATGGCTGCTCACACTCTAGTACATGACCTCTAGCAGCAGGGTCAGAAACTGTCCCAGCATACTGTCCGAAAACACCTTACACCCCCTCACCTCTGGTTAACTATTGCACAGTGTGATTATTTATTTTATCATTATTAATGTGTTAAGAGTCTGGCTGTGTGACAGCTACTTTGGCTGCATCCCCATGCGAGGTCACCATGACTCAGCCATGGCGCAATTGATTTGTGGGGAGAATTTTTTTAAAGCTTTTACCATCCCAACCTATCTCTGGGAGACAGGGATGGCGGATTGATTGCAGTGTCAGTGTGTATATATTTAGACACTGATACCACATAGGCCTGTAAATCAACCGTGATGACCGCCATTTTGGCACCAAATGGCCCCTAGAAACAGGATGTGCATATTGACACACTTTCTGAGCAATCATTTAAACTACTGGCAGCAGCAGAGCAGAGTCTCCGAGTTCTAGCCTTTTTGGAAGATGAAGCAATAGGGAAATGAAGATATGAAGTATGATCATGGGATTATATGTGGATGAGAGCCAAATGGAGATGGGGTGCTTTGAGACAGAGTTTTGTGGCTTAGTACAATTCTTAGATTGTTATATTCAGCTTCATGGGCGGATGGTTAAAACACCAAAAGACGTTAAGCTCTGTATAGAAGTGTTGGGAAGAGACAACGCATTTGTGTGCATTTCCCTTTTTGGCCGGCACGCTCGTGTAATTGGCGAGATCGCGATGGCTGAGTCACTTTTCGTTGACCCCAGGGGGGCCCCTGCTGTGTGATGTCATGGCATGATGTGGAATCGATCATCGCAGGATGTCAGTCCGAAACACTCGGGCTTCTCCAACTAAAATCTGTTTAGGATCTCCGGCGAGCAGTTTCAAGTAAACAGTGAGAAAACTGTTCAAACAAAGATGTTTGGCATGGCCCCTGGTTAGATTATCTGAAACATGAACTACTGCCAGGTTTATGGCTATGTGGTTCAAAAATAGACAAGGGCCATGTCCTCACTGATATTGCCAGTGTTGAATGTAGTGTATGTCTCCAACAGATAAATACTTATTCACTTTGTGGTAACTGGACCTTATATGCTGGTTTTTAATGACTGTTCTCTTTCTCCCTCTCTTTCTCTCTTTCCCCATATATTTCCACAGTTAGCACTGAGGGGCCACCATCTTGCTCAAATGGCTGTGAGCGATGTTCCGAATACAATGGCTGTATAAAATGTAAGCCCAAACTCTTCATTCTCCTGGAGCGCAACGACATCCGCCAGATAGGCGTGTGCCTCGCCTCGTGCCCACAGGGATACTTCGGCATGCGGACTCCCGATACCAACAGATGCATCCGTGAGTTTGGATTCTTGGACTTCATTGTTCGTTTTTTAAATGCGTTGTGTCATAAATAGGGCGACACGTTTTTCGTGACTATGATGTGAACTGACCAGGAAAGCCCCAGTAAGAAGGTTTCCTATATTTGTATTGACATTTTTCGGTGTTGGACAAAAGAAACCACATCCAATGATGTTCAAGATATTCCCGAGTACAACATTCATATCACCACAATGTGTCACCATAATGGTAAACACACAATGGGCATGAATGTGGTCCAGTGGTAAGTGAGGTGTAATTTCCACTTTCAACTGCTGTCTTCACCACATGACCACAGCCACAGCAATGACATGCAACACAACAACACACTCATAAAGACCAGCAAATAGTATCTGTCAAGCTGGAGATGAGACATGGCAGGAGAGTTATTGTTCTGTTGCGGTAATATTCAGACAGTTTAAAGCTAGACTCAGCGGTATGACACAGATACAGAAAGTAAACAGCAAAGTGGGTCAATTTCCACGACAACTAAAAGCGTTGAATCGTGAGGCTCAACCTCCGCTGTTTTGGTGCCCTGGCTACCACGCTGTAAACAGCGTGAAGAGAAACCGTGCACATGCGCAGATACTGTGTGTGACTGTGTGAGAGCGAAGTCCTGCCTCTCGCTCATCTCAATATCTGTGCTGCTGCACGTGGTAACGTCATTTTGCTGAGTCTACCTTTAAAGACCAACTGAATCAAAAAAGGACCTTCTATTGTCAAAATTGACTACAAAGTGTAATCATAAAGTCAGTCTCGTCCAATACAGAGATTTGCGAGATGATTAGGGAAGAAATGTAAGCCATGGAATTAAGGCGTAATTCCCATGGTAAATGTGGTTTGACTTTGGATATCCCTATCAGTAAATTACACAATATACATGGGACAATATTTCAACATTTCAAAAGCTCCAAATGTCAATGACTTAAATACCCTTAAACTGACTATAAATTGTAGAAATTCATATACAAATATTGAAAGCATTTAATGAGAACTAAAACATGAAAATATTTCCATTTACATAGTGTAATTTATTGATGATCCCTAACTAGCCCGTGACATAGGCTATCCAGTCAAACCATTTTTTTCAACGGTCGCACACCAGCCGGCTGAAACTTATTGGCCAAAGAAGTTGACTAGCACTAGCTAGCCTTGCCTAATTCCAGACACAAGACCTGGTTAGACTGTTTCAAGTCATCTAGAAGAGTGAGTGACTGTAACTGTGTACTGTTTTGGCAGAGTAAGTGTACTAACGCTTCCCACATGCGAATACACACCCACATTATACCACGCCCATAAGACAACTCTCATTTGGCTTCAGTCATGGCAGCTGCATTTCTTAATGAGCGAGCAAAAAAAACCGAGAACAAATAAGTAGGTCCAGCCCTCCTTTAAGGGGTGTGGGGTGAAATAGGGTTGGTATACATGTGTATATGTGTAATGTTTACAAAACTCCTCCATGTTGGTTCTGGTGGCACAAACACCTTTTTTCTGAACCGGGAGTGCCAAGAGCCCGGCTCGTGGTCTGTTTTCTCTTACTTGTGGGTGGAAAACAGGAATGGAAGAAACTCAAAACAAAAACATTTCTAATGCACTGCTGTTTGTTTTTTCAAGGATGTCTATGTTTTTTTTTTTATATTTGTCTCGCGAGCCAGGGGTTCATGCCAGTTCACAGTCCATATCCGTTGAGTTTTACCATTTATGTATCAAAACATCCATGTTTTTAAAGTACATTTATATTTTCTGGACACAACTGAGTTATTCATTTTGCAAGTTCCCTTGTGAATCATACAACTAAACTTGCCTCTCCAATAGTAAATGATATCAACTTCTTATTTTTGAGGAAAGTGCGTATGATGATAGGCAATTAGAGCGCAAGGCAGCTTGTAGTCATTATATTTTGTTACAGGAAGAACACGCAGGCTGTTTGGTGTATGTAAGTTGTTGTTTTGTTAGATAGGTTGTTGCAACATCATTTAATACCAGATGTCTGTAATGTTTCGTTTTTTCTATTACAAACAAACTTCATAAAAGCTGAACTCATGATGCAATACAAATATGGAACTGAAATGATTCAGGGGTATTTCCCTTTAGTTTTTCTCCATCAGTCATAAGGTAAAATGTAAATGTAAAATGTACATGTCTTTGAAAACAGAACCATGTCACATTTGTCACCAAACTGAAGAAATCTGACTGAAAATGGGAGGGAATACCTGGACAAATAAGAAACACTCCTTTTAGTTTTCTGTTGCAAAACATTTAAAAAAAGAACATTACCAAGATTTACTAGTAGTCTCGAAACAAACAGCAGTGTCTTGTGGTTCTCCAGTCAAAAGTTTGGACACACCTACTCATTCCAGGCTTTTCCTTTATTTTTACTATTTTCTACATTGTAGAATAATAGTGAAGACATCAACACTATGAAATAACACACATGCAAGCATGTTGTAACCAAAAAAGAGTTAAACAAATCAGAATATATTTTATATTTGAGATTCTTAAATTAGCCACCTTTTGCCTTGATGACAGCTTTGCACACTCTTGGCATTCTCTTAACCAGCTTCATGAGGTAGTCACCT
This sequence comes from Salmo trutta, assembly GCF_901001165.1. NCBI lineage: Eukaryota > Metazoa > Chordata > Actinopteri > Salmoniformes > Salmonidae > Salmo > Salmo trutta. The sequence goes on along the minus strand of NC_042993.1, from coordinate 27,418,988 downwards.
GGAATGCATTTCAATTAACAGGTGTGCCTTGTTAAAAGTTAATTTGTGGAATTTCTTTCCTTCTTAATGCATTTGAGCCAATCAGTTGTGTTGTGACAAGGTAGGGGTGGTATACAGAAGATAGCCCTATTTGGTAAAAGACCAAGTCCATATTATGGCAAGAACAGCTCAAATAAGCAAAGAGAAATGACAGTCCATCATTACTTTAAGATATGAAGGTCAGTCAATCCAGAACATTTCCAGAACTTTGAAAGTTTCTTCAAGTACAGTCGCAAAAACCATCAAGCCCTATGATCTAACTGGCTCTCATGAGGATCGCCACAGGAAAGGAAGACCCAGAGTTACCTCTGCTGCAGAGGTGAAGTTCATTAGAGTTACCAGCCTCAGAAATTGCAGCCCAAATAAATGCTTCACAGAGTTCAAGTAACAGACACATCTCAACATCAACTGTTCAGAGGAGACTGCGTGGATCAGGCCTTCATGGTCGAATTGCTGCAAAGAAACCACTGCTAATGGACACCAATAAGAAGAAGAGACTTGCTTGGGCCAAGAAACACGAGCAATGGACATTAGACTGGTGGAAATCTGTCCTTTGGTCTGATGAGTCCAAATTTAAGATTTTTGGTTACAACCGCCGTGTCTTTGTGAGATGCAGAGTAGGTGAACGGATGATCACTGCATGTGTGGTTCCCTCTGTGAAGCATGGAGAGGAGGAGGTGTGATGGTGTGGGGGTGCTTTGCTGGTGACACTGTCTGTGATTTATTTAGAATTCACAGCTCACTTAACCAGTATTGCTACCACAGCATTCTGCAGCGATACGCAATCCCATCTGGTTTGCGCTTAGTGGGACTATCATTTGGGTTTCAACAGGACAATGACCCAACACTTCTCCAGGCTGTGTAAGGGCTATATGACCAAGAAGGCGAGTGATGGAGTGCTGCATCAGATGACCTGGCCTCCACAATCACCCGACCTCAACCCAATTGAGATGGTTTGGGATGAGTTGGACCACAGAGTGAAGGAAAAGCAGATGACAAGTGCTCAGCATATGTGGGAACTCCTTCAAGACTGTTGGAAAAGCATTCCAGGTGAAGCTGGTTGACAGAATGCCAAGAGTGTGCAAAGCTGTCATCAAGACAAAGGTTGGCTACACTGAAGAATCTCAAATATAAAATATATTTTGATTTCTTTAACACTTTTTTGGTTACTATATGATTCCATATGTGTTATTTCATAGTATTGATGTCTTCACTAGTATTTTACAATGTAGAGGCATAAGAAGCACTTATTGCTTTCTTTTAAACAGTGTTTCCCTACTCTTTAACCCTGGTATTTTATAGCCCTTACATTGAGAGGAAGGTGAGATAGCATACAGATTTACACAGCTCCTCCTGGACGAGTTGTAACTGTCCAGATGCTTTCGCAGCAGAGAAGCTTACTGTCAATCAGCAGAAGAAGTTTCAGGTTGGAATAAGGGGGGCTGGTATGTGTGATGCTCCTCATACCAGCAACATGGACCGATATAGGGGCCTGTTCAATGAAACAAGAGTTATTACCCCACATAGCGTTGTGTACACATGTAGCTACCTGAAATCACATTACAAGATACATAATGAGGATCCATCTGAACTTATTAGCCTTAGCGCAACTGTGTAATATAGTGCAACATTGAGCATACTGTGCTTCAAGATATGTATTTGAAATAGCCTGACAAACTTTGTACATGTACAATATGTGAACATAAACACAGGGCCGTAACCTCAGAGCATGTCTGTCTGCTAGGTACTCAGGAAGAAGGTTTTGGAAAATAGTCCAATTTGGATAAAAACAACAAAAGTTCTGGCTCACTCTAATCCCCACATTTTTGTTCATGTTTTACTGTCACTTGAAATTAACTTAACCTTAGCCGTTATTGTTTCAATGTTGTCCACTGCATCCTGAAAGGACGCTGTGCATGCTGGTTAGTCTCCTCAACCTCCTCCTCAAGCCTCTCCGTGGCTAACCTGCTGTTATTACCCAGTCAGCCGCTTCAATTTCGGACATATCGAAATCCCCAAGATGTCTTGTTAGCCACATGTATTTTACATTAGGGCTACATTTGTTCAAGTATTTGCTCCAAACATCAGTAACGTCAAATTTAGCTGTCAAGAGCTTATAGTAATAATTGAGGTTAGGGCATTAAAATCCCAACGAGGATTCTTCCCTTTGGCTTGTTTTGAACTCCTGGCAAGACTCCAGCCGACTAGACATTCTTTATTTTTGTTGTTTATGGGAAAGGTGTCTAGGGTTTTGTGACTGGATATTCACAGATATTCCAACCCAGAGATGTAAGGATTACATCTGTGACCTTCGCTTAGCGTGCCTCTGTTTCTACACTCTGGTTTTGGCAGAGAAAATGTTATTATTTCAGAATAAGATAATGATGGTAATGAAAAAGGGGGGCTAGTAGAAGGGTTGGGATGAGAAAGGGGGGGCTCTTGGTAGTCCTCTAAGGTGTCTGTTTTTCATTCTCCTGCACCCATAATTACCCTCAATTTAAAGTAGTTGTTTGTTTGACTGGAGAAGCTGTGTTTTTAACGAGGCAAAGATGCGTGGAAATCCGCTGACGTCCTCTCTACTCTTGGCCCATACCCGGCCACCCGCTTTCCAAAAAATATAGCCGTGGTATGCATATGCTTTTAAGACATGGGTGTTATTCATGCAAAATCCCCCCGAAGAGTCTCTCCCCATTGTTTTATCACTAATAAATCTCTCATAGGAAATACAAATCAGGCTACATTCTTGTCCTCCCCCGAGGAGAAGAGGATCCTTAAGTGCAGTAGAAAGTCTTCAAATATTTTAAACATACTTTGCTGTTTTTGTATTGTAATACTGTATTATTCTGTATTAATGCAGAAGCTTGAAGCCAGAACGATGAACAGTGATGTGTTATGCTGTCAGTTAATGCAAAGTGTACGTGTATACTATGTTAACACAATGAATATGAACTAAACTAAGTGTGATTTGATTTTCTCATTCTCTCCTCTCTTTGACTCATGTTTTTTTCTCCCCTTTTCCTTTCAGAATGTAAAATAGAGAATTGTGAGGAGTGTTTCAATCGCAATTTTTGCACAAAATGTAAGGAGGGCTTATATTCACACAGAGGGCGATGTTACCCCAGCTGCCCTGAAGGCCTCAGCACCACCAACGGGACCATGGAGTGCGTAGGTGAGTGACCTCTCTTCCTTTCACCCCCTGCCACAGCTTCACTCACAGTTGACACTGAACTAGATTATGAACAATGAGTTTAAGGGCATATAGCCTTTTGACACATATTAGCTTTTGAATAAGGTAACATTACTGTAAGTCCCACACTACCCATACATTGTGTATTAAGCATATGAAGTTAAGTATGATGAGTGTTTGTGGTGAGAGCCTGTCACAAAGTCTTAAATGTTTCTCAGGTGTGGGCTGCATATTTGATCCCATAACATACCCCGTTCACCCTAACCCATCATACATGGTATACTAAATACCCGTCAGCTATCAGCCTGTTGGATGAATATCGCCTGCCATATGAGAGTTCAGTTCAAGACTTCAGTGACGTGGAGAAGCTGTGTTCTGTTGAGCTCTCTTCGTCCTCTGTTCCTTTTTTCTTCTTTCTCTTTCTGCTGTTTCTCAATCACCAGCGAGCCAGCTGAACTTCGGAGGGAGGCCTGCAGGATGATTTTATTGATTTCTTTTGAAATGATTTCTGTCACAAGTAAGCAAATAGAGAACTAATGGCATTACTCTGCAAGTCTAGTGCTAGCTGGCTGCTCCAGGCCACTTGACCCCTCAGAGAGGAGCTCTCAACCCCCAGGTTGACATTCTGGCATTGCCCCTGCTCCCTTACCTTACAAAAGTGCTCATATCAGCCTCTCTTCTATATATTCTCTAATTTCCCTGTTATTGTTTTTGGCAGTATCAAGTTTGCTTGCTTCACCCCCTCCCACCCCCCCAACCTTTAACAAAAATGTCCAAATATTTTCCCAGAAAAAGGTTAACATTTTCCCCACGATGGAAACCAGCTCTTGACAGATAGTCATGACTTAAGCTCAACAGCATGTCACTAGGGGTAAAACAGTTGAGGTCTTTAGATAAACGGACTTGGTAACATAGAGGCTTTGCGCTTGACAAGGCCAAATGAGTGATGTCTGATTTGGGCTGGATAAGTTCCTCTGCATTACTTTCTCACTGTGAACATGTAAGACCTGTTGAAATCTAAAGCTTATTGGGTTTCAATTTGGGCTTGTTGCATGTGTGTTCTATGTGTGTGCATCTAAAACTGTATTTAACTTCTGTCCTCTTTTCTATCCCATCTGTAGAATGTGAACTGGGCGAATGGAGCCCATGGGGTCCCTGTATGAAGAAGAACAAGACGTGTGGCTTTAAAAAAGGCACACAGACCAGAGTGCAAGAGCTTCTTCTGGCCCCCAGCCCTGACACGGTCTCTGCGTCCTCCCCCCGGCCCTGTGCTCCACAGACTGAGAGACAGAAGTGCACAGTGCCGAAGGCACCATGTGGAAAAGGAGGTGAGGACTAACACATACCTACATTAGGAGAGTGGCAACGAGAGGAAATAGAGTGAAACAGATAATGAATATATGGATGGCTAAAAAGACAGGAATGAGACAGTAGATGAAAGATGACAAAACAGCAGTTCAACACAACCACAGAGTCAATAATATTGTGATTAGCACCTTTTCTGATGAAGTCATAAACTCCCTGCACTAAATAAGATTTTTTTTCTCGTCAATATTATAAATGTCCAAGGCAATACACAACACCAACCCCCTGTATGACCATGACCTGGCACCTCAAAAGTGTTTGTTCAGTAAGGACACGGAGTCTCTGACTGGGAACCATGTAAACAAACATTCCAAAAGAGCCAAACAGGCAAGACAGATGGGAGGGTGCCATGCAGTGCACTGCAGTGTTGGATGACGATAAGAGCTGGAGTTGGACTGTTTGTTTTGAAGCACTGCGAGGCGTGAGTTTTACACGGCTCTGACATGTTTGCTCTAGCTTTTATCATTCACATGCCGTCGTGTTTCAGAGCTGGCTAATGTTGCTAAGCTAGCAATCTGCCCGGTAACACTCAATTTGAGAACAGCTTAATCATGCTGTAATTAGTACTACTCCGTTGTTGTTCTTTGGTCCATAACACTTTTCTAGTAGTAGTTGATATTATAAGATGGAGTTTATTCAAGTAGTTGAGAAACCAAAAAGCCTCTCCTTTGGTCAGTAAGGGTTTTTATTTTATTATTTTTGTATTTTACCCCCCTTTTTCTCCCCAATTTCGATCTTGTCTCATCGCTGCAACTACTCAATGGGCCCGGAAGAGCCGAAGTGGTCATGCGTCCTCTGAAACATGACCCGCCTAACCTCGCTCCTAAACACCCGCCAACTTAGCCTGGAAGCTAGCCGCACCAATGTGTCGGAGGAAACACCGTTCAACTGGCGATGGGGGTCAGCCTGCAGGCACCCGGCCCGCCACCAGGAGTCGCTAGAACGTGATGAGCCAAGTAAAGCCCCCCTGGCTAAACCCTTCCCCAACACAGACGACGCTGGGCTAATTGTGTGCCGTCCTGTGGGACTCCCAGCCACGGCCGGTTGTGGCACAGCCAGGGAAGGAACCTGGGTCTGTAGTGACGCCTCTAGCTCTGCAATGCAGTGCCTTAGACCGCTGTGCCACATGGAAGGCCCGGTCAGTAAGTTTTAATGAACTCTGCCTTATAAAATAAAATGGACCAGTCAAAACTTTATTGACCATCATGGCTGGGATGCTTAGCTTTGTGATCGACCCAATAAAAAGGTAGAGAAAGGTTTGGAGTCGATTTGTTAACGTTTATTTGAAGTGAAAGGAGTTGTTTTGTATGGCTGACAACGGTGGGCCCATTTGGCCACTGCTTCTATCTCCTACTTTTCCCACTGTAATTCCTGGTTTTAATCCATGTGAATATTTTATTTGGCAGCTAATTAATGTACATGTTGAATCAAAGTTGGAAGCTTCCATTTCTTTACAAGGACTTAGTGTGCAGTAAACAAGCAATATTCCCAAACTTTATGAGCGGGTGGTACACTTATTGGATTTCAGGGCTGCTACTATTTTGAGTAAGAGCTTTCAACGAGCGTCAGTTTACCCGTTGTAAAGAATCAATGAAGAATCATGTCAGTTATGCAATATGTAACAGATGGAATATGTAAAAATGCACACAGAAACAGCACTATACAACATTAGATGAAGAAATCCTTCGAGGGAGGATATATATGAGCTCTTGCTTGTAATTCTTCGGGGAGGAGTGGACTTGCTTCACACTGGACAAGACCAGGACAGCACTGTTTGATAAATGAGAGGCAAATTTACACTGCATGACGCCTGCATTCTGGAAAGAATTTCCACCACGGATTGAGAAGAATAATTAACGGTGAAATATTATAAACTGCTCCATAAATGTGTAGTGCCGAATGCCAAATTTCTAAACTTAGCGAGCGGTGTTGTGAAAGGAGGGAAAATGAAGGAACAGGATGCCGTGTTGGAACGACAGAGTGTAGTGTGTCAGGACTCAGGAGACACCCGTATCTTGAAGGAGATTGAGACGTATGATGTGACTCCAGTTGTGAAATGTGGACAGTTTGACTTCGAGAGATGATAGCCATTAGCTTCAACGTATTTTCCTTATTCTGGTCTCAGAATACACTGTTGTGAAAATGAGTAAGGATCTCCTGTCAAGGCACATAACAAATACATTTTCTTCTCATGTGAATTAACTCATAGGCGATGGTTATCATGACCTTGTCTAAGCCCTTTTTCATGTGCTTAAAAAAACTTGCCATGTGCTAAATTAGCGAGGCCGCGAATCCATCTGCAAGACTTGGCCGACGGGGCCGCTGTAAAAAAACACAGGGGGCAGTGCTTGTATAACACAAGTGATTTACTGGTCTGCAGATCTCACGCTTTGTGTCGATTTGGCCAAGCTCTCCCCTTTTTCTTCCTGTAGCTTTTTACAAATGGGCCCGCATGAAAACAGAATTTGCTAAATGCGTGATTGCCTTTGTCAGGCCACAGTTGTTTAGCTTGGATGGAGTGGAGCTGCAATCACGGCTGTCATAAATTGATGGAGTCCCCCTCGGTCCATTAGCGGGCTTGTCAGGGGACTAATTAAGTCCTTACACAGTGAGAGAATCAGCCCAGGTCCTGCTGTGCACACTCAACAAATGGCCCTTACTGTAACTCCCCAGGTTCACTGACTAAAGCACATTACTCTAAACAGAAACAAACGTCTTCCAAATGCAAATGGTCTCCATTTTGTTTTCATTAGTGGAAGAAATTAATCCCCCAGAAATTGTTTATTTACTCAAGGCAGGCAACACATAAATACTTTACAAAGCTAGTAATCAAGTCTTGTCAACACTCCCCTAAGAAATGTGACACAGCCCCCAATGTCAGGAGCCAACTGGCCAATAGGGCCCTACAGTGACAGATGCTTTAATGACTTTGGCCCCTCGTGTCTCAAGAAAAGTTACATCAACTACTTCTAGTTAGTGGACTACTGTATTGGGTCTGCCTCTGCCTGTTTTCTACCAAACAAAGGGAAAGATACTGCACACCTGTGCTCCTGCCAGGTCCACGTTAACTAAATGATAGGAATGCTTATTGAAACTCATTTAGTTTCAGGGGTCTCTTTATTCAAAATATGCGCCATTAAATACTTAAATGTTTGCAGGTTTACTGCCAAATAGGTATTTTCATTGGTTTATACTGAGATACATGTCTATGGAGCAAATTTGAGTAATAACAAGGCTTTTTGTCTTTGCGTACTTTCAAATACACTCAAATCACAAATAAATTACTTATAAAACAAGCTAAAAGCAGCACGTGGTGCAGAATGGAGGAAATAGGCGTAGGCCTATTACAAAAGTTATATAATTAAGCAATAATACACGAGGAGGTGTGGTATATGACCAATATACCCCGGCTAAGGGCTGTTCTTAGGCACGACGCATCGCTGACACAACCCTTAGCCGTGGTATATTGGCCATATATCACAAACCCCTGAGGCGCCATGGCTATTATAACCTGGTTACCAATGTAATTAGAGCAGTAAAAATAACTGTTTTGTCATACCCGTGGTATACGTTCTGATATACCAATGGCTGTCAGCCAATCAGCATTCAGGGTTTGACGCATTGCGTTGTGCATAAGAACAGCCCTTAGTCATGGTACAGTATATTGGCCATATACCACGCACCCTTGTGCCTTATTGCTTAATTATAAACTGGGTGGTTCAAGCCCTAATTGCTGATTGGCTGACAGCCATGGTATATCAGACCGTATACCACGGGTATGACAAAACATGTATTTTTACTGCTATAATTACGTTGATAACCAGTTTATAATAGCAATAAGGGTTTATGGTATATCGCCGATATACTACGGCTAAGGGCTGTAATCAGGGCACTCCGCGTTATGTTGTGCATAAGAACTGCCCTTAGCCTTGGTATATTGGCTTTATAACACACCCCCTCCGGGCCTTATTGCTTAAATATTACATTATATTATTAAAGCAAACGAACAAGAATGCTCCATGAGACTCCTGTTGTCAAACAGTTAGCCTTAGCGAATGCTCTCCAGCCCCCTTAGTGAGTGTTTTGAGTCTCTGTTTCTAGGGAACATGGAGACTCAACACACAAGTTCATCGCAAACATTCCTCAGCCTAACTTCCCAGTTTCCTCTCATCGTGGGAGCACTCATCAGCCCAGTATAAACAACCATTGTCTGACACCTGACGCAAACATCCATTCCCGTTTATGTGCGTGAAAGGTTGTTCACACCCGCGCCTGCGCGAACACACGAGCAAGCCACACGCGCACACACACAGAAACACACGCGCACACGCTGTCATTAGAGCTCCGACGTGTTAACCTCATTGTGGCTTAGTGGTGTAGTGGCATAGCGCAATTTACATCAACAATGTCAAGAGGATGTCAATGAGTGCTCGCATGTTGAACAATCTATAGCTGTATGTACAGGACATGAAGGACTCGTGCACTCCACTTCAACAGTGTTGATTTACTTTCATTCCTCTGTTTTATCCTCTCCTGAACGGTTTTTCCATCCCGAGTTCCTGGAAAGCTACTCTTAATGGATGTTTGTATTTAGGGAGCAATTATGCACTTCAACTGTGTGACAGGTGGAAATCCAGACAACAGGCTACAGCGAGAGTGAAAGGAAGAGGAGGGGAAAGACAAGAGTGCGGGGGGAGGTAGAGTGGAGAGGGAAGGCAGACATTGAGATAGGAGCCCACCTCAACCGGTCCCCAACTGTTTACATGAACTATTATGTTCCATCAGCCGTTGTCTCTGCGAGTGTTAAGACGTGTCCGGCTCGGAGTCGCGGCCACACTCCTCACAAAGGCTTGATTACTGTTTTGCGGCCTGTCGTTATGGCACTGCTGTGTGTTTCTTGTCAGCCCAATGCAGCACTGTGTTGCATCATGGTGGCATTTATGAAAGGCTCTGGATCCTGAGCTGCATGTCTGGGGCTTAGCGGCAATTAGCCAGTATTAAAAGGGCCTGTTAGGAAGCTAGAAACCGGGGTATCCACACAATGCCACTGAGGAACATGTTGTGAATATGGGCTAATGGGCTAATGTCAAGGTCTACCAAGCTCATTCTGACTCTACTGTACTTAAAACACACACCAAAGCCGTTAAAGCCCTGTTTATAAAAGCTGAGCCCAACTACCCTGTTATTTTGGTGTCGTAGTCATGTAATAATGCATTTCAATCTGTTATTTTCCTCTCTCTATCCAGATGGGAATAAGAATAAGGGCGAGCGACGAGACCCGCAGAGGAGGCAAGACAAAGAAAACGTCCGAGGCCATGGCCACGAGGGCAAAGAGGGTGGCAAAGAGGGTGGCACGAAGGGGGGCAAAGAGGGTGGCAAAGAGGGTGGCACGAAGGGGGGCAAAGAGGGAGGAAAAGAAGGAAGCAGAGAGGGTGGCAAAGAGGGAGGGAAAGGAAGCAGAGAGGGTGGCAAGGGAGGCGGCAGGAGGAAAAAGGGCCAAAACCAGGCCACCACCGCGCCCAGCCTTACCCCTAGCACTGTAGCCTAGGCCTTACTCACGCTGGGACTTGGTGGGGACAAGGAGGGACAAAAACTAGGCAACACCCACCTGCATTGGCCATTATTAAGAGACAGTCAGTGGACAGAGGTGACAATATCAAACTGATGAAGAAAAGGATTAATGCTGCTATGCATTCTAGAAGATGCTGTAAGAGAACTGGAGGATTGCTGCAATAAATGAGGAACAAGACTTGGACTTATCAAACTTGGAGAGAAGAGGGGGAATGTGCACTGTAGGGAATGTGCACTGTAGAGGGTTCCACTGTAAGCCTTGCAGTAGGGTCAACATGTTTAATTTCACCGCTTCCAAGTTTATCTTGGAGTTGGCAGATGGAGATCCCAGTGGCTGAACAGTGGAAGACACTGAATATGAATATGAGCATTTCAAGATGGAGGCTTCACAATGATCAAGGATCTCTTCAATCCATTAGAATCCCTGATGTGCTTTTCGAAATCTACTTTTCATTGTTGACTCATGTTTTGTGAACGGTAGCAAGTAGATATTTCTAAGGAGATGTTGTTGTAAGTGATATAAAGAAAATGAACAGTATTAAGATTCTTTATTTTAATTATATTTTATGATGAAACAAAAGAAAGGCACTGGAACAAATGTGTGGTTTTGAAGGAAAACATATTTTAATATTTTTTTTGGTTTGAAGGGAATCCGCTCCAAAACAAACCAGCAACAATATAGAGAACGTTTAGACAGCTTTAGTTCAAATCCTGATCTGGTGTTAGACAAAGGTTACCCACTTAATAGCTTAGCTCTTAATTTCAAGTAGAATAATGTTTTGGTATCTTCAGCATAAAACGTTTAGATTTGAAAACTGGGTGTGTTGTGTATGTGTGTTGTGGGTGTATGTGTGCGTGTGTCTGTGTGTGCATTCGTGCCTGTCTGTATGTTTACAAAACTTCAACCAAATGTTTTTGTGAAGTAGTGGTCACACAAGTCTATGTATATTTGTGTGGGTGTGGGTACATTGTATGTGTTTCTGCACGTACGCTTAATGTGTGTGTGTGTACGTATCAATCTGGTAGAATGGAACATTTGATCTAGATGATGAGAGAGATCATTGTAAAGGCACAGCTATATATCAACGCATCAATATTTCCATAATCATATGGCTCTGGTTACATGTAAACCATCTACAGCTGTGTTCTGTACTATATACAGCTTTGTCAGTGGAAAAGAATCATTGCATTATACAACTACTTGTCAGCCTGATACGACAGAGCAACTAAAGTTTTTGTACCATTTGACACTAATCTTTGAGCAATCATTGTCACGTTTTTGTTTAGCTTTCCCTGGGTCTATTTGCTTTACACCAAAAATATTAGCTTCTCGAGAAGGTATACGTTAAATACGCGTTCGTATTGTGGATAGTGGTACTGAAGATGTCAACATCAGTATATCATTGATATATCTTATTACTTCTGTGAAAGCTTGAATAAAATTCAGATGCAGTAAACATGGCAGACACACTAGCATGATCATTGTGTGTTTTACAGTTGTCGGTCTCTTCCTGTGCAATCAAATATTATTGTAGTCTTTCCATTTCCATGTTTCTATTCCCTTTTTGTTCTCCCGTGGTCTCTCAATGGTTTTTACTTGTCACACGTACAGTAGTTGGCCTGTATATGCCATAGATATACAGTACGGTAGCCTACATTTATACCAATGATCTGTATTTGTGTACTATACCAGTAAGTATACAGTCATCATAATAATTGACACACATATCAAGACTGCCTTTCACAGGCTCTTTAAATGTATAATGACAGCACCTGAGGAACTCAACATTCACGGCATATGTTTGTCATTGCTGTAGGAAGTGCAAAAAATCTCATGTGATGTCTCCATAAAAACTGAACCACGATGCACAAGCCCAAATTAAAATGACATAAATCTGACAACATTGCGCAGTCCCCTCAGTCAATCTCTCCAACCGCTCTATTATGTCTCCATTATGTTGATCTCATTCAGTGACACAATAAGAGTAGAGCAATGGCAGGGATGGGAAACTGGCAGCTCACGCCTGGGGATCAATTTCCCAAGGGGAAATCAAGTCGAGTCTCAATTTACTGTTGAGAGTTAGAATAGTAGAATACACAAGGTGCAATTCCGAAATTTGGTTGTGCATCAGCATTTTTTCTCTTGTTATGTCAGTCACTGACAGTCACTCAATTAGTCTATGTCAGCTAAAATGTTTTAGATTTGTAAGTTAGTCTAGACAGCTATCTAAACTTGTAATAATCATGGTGGAATTACCGATCGGGGGGCCCCCATTGATTTTCTTAGTCACTTTCACTCAGATATACTAAAGACTGCAAACATTTCTCTCCACCCTATGGCAAAATGTGTACATTTGCAGGAAATTAGCTGTAAAACTGCACATTTTCTCTCTGCCCCATGGCAAAATGAGTAGAATTGCAAAATGAGTAGAATTGCAAATTGGTTATAAAATGGTCAATCTTCTCCGCCTTATGGCTACATTTGTAGCATTGCAGCAAACTTGCTTAAAAACTGCAACATTTTATCTACGGCCCAGGCAAAATGTGTAGAATTGCAGGAAAAAAAGTTCTGCTGGCAAGAGGGAGACCCCTAACAAAATTTTACTTTGGGCCCCCAAAAGGCTAGGGCCAGCTCTGACTGCATGTGTGGATATGGATGTGTGTATGCAGCCCCTCATGATGATTTCTGATTTTTTTTGTGGCCCCCACCCCCATAAAAGTTGCCCAAAACTGATATAAAGTATAATCATGCTGGGCTGTTGGTGATACATTCAGCGCTGGACCGTTAACATAGGCTGTATAAAATGGCTGTGAATGGCCAAATGGATACAATACTGTATTTATTCCATTGAAGCATGGGAAAACTGCTTGAAATGTGGGGCAGGTTGGGGAATTTCGGTTAATCCAGTTATGGCGGTTTGGTGCAACAGTATGGGAAGTCAGCTTCCGCGCTGCATGCCGCTGGGAGCTACGGGAGGCCATCTTGGGAGGTGGAACGGGAATGGCCCAGCTGGCGCAAGCGGGGCGGCAGTCTCCGAGCGCTAGGCCAAATGCTGGCGCCTGGGCAGGGGCTGTAAAAGCAGGGACAGAAATAAAAACTAATGATGTGTCATAGCCAGGGGGATGGGTCTACTCTGGTCTAATCTACTAGGCCTTCACCCTGTGCCACAAAAACAGCCGTTTCTCATTACAAGAGGGGAGGGCAGGGGAACGGTAGAGTTTAGACTGTAAATTACACTTTCATCCCTCTTCCTGACCATACATTCTCAACCCTGGCTCCATGGGACTGAGCTCTCTGTCACATTCAAGCTCCAACTCTCTTTTTTCTCTCTCCCTCCCTCTGTCCTTTCCAGGGAGAGAAATTGATGGTAAGTCTCAAGAGTATATAGGTGTCCTCACTTTCCAGGATCATAAACACTTGATCTCATTACATTTGCTTAGCTTTTAGGAAACAGTATCTATGTGTGTGAAACCTCATCGCCATGTCTGTGAATGCTCACTTTCCCTTGTTTGTACTGTACCTGTCACCCCTACTAGGCCCTGCTTGCCAAGCCAACCCCCTACAAATAATAGAGATGGGAATCCTTCCTGTTGTCATTTTCATCATTCACTGAAAAAATAGGCCCCGTGGCCATGGTTAGTTCCCATAGACTGAAGCAAGAGACCGGGAGCCTTTCTGAGCCACTGCCGCCCCCATCCATCCGCCTATCAGTGAGGGTGACCGGGGGGTTGGGGCCACATGGGGCCACTGCACTGCTAGAGTCACAGGCTCAGTCACAGCAGCAACTCCAACAGCGGTGCACTACATTTAGGGTTTACACTGTTATCACCAATTACCCATTGCTGTCCTCCATTCAAAGCCTCTCACCAAATCCAGTGGAGCTCGCGGCTTCCATCCAGCTCTCCTAAGATGAACCCACTGAGACTTCCCACCCCCAGAGACTACACTGATCCATGGTTTCCATCTCTGGAGCACAACAGTCTCTCTCTCTCTTTCTCATGGCTACAGATCTGAGAGGTAGACCAGTAGGGGCCAGAGGGAACGTTCAAAGGGAGGCCTCGATTACTCCAAAAGATATGTTTGGAAATGTGTCAAGCCAGAAAGTGACTGACAGGCCACACATCGATAGGGAATCCACGCCATTGAAGCTGAGGAACAGTATCACAGAGAGAGCATAATGTCTGTGATCATTAAATGCCATCAATGCCAATGCCTTAGCCCTACTCACAGCGAGTACTCTCATTGATTGAAGAAACTGACTGACAACATTACATCGTCCACATATGTATCTGACGACAATTACAATTGAGACTATAAGGCCAGTTGGCCTGTATTGTTGATGAGTCACTTATCCTAAGGGATGAAGACTGAAAACCACAAAGTCTTGAATACATCCTCGTTGCTTTATGTACTATACTGCCCCCCTTTGGGGTAAACCAATATTGCATCAATATTGATACAGTAGACCTAAATTACAGGTAACTGCCAAAATAAAGGAAACACCAACATAAAGTGTCTTAATAGGGCCTTGGACCATCATGGGCCAGAACAGCTTCAATGCGACTTGACATGGATTCTACAAGTGTCTATATTGAAGGGATGCGACACCATTCTTCCACGAGAAATTCCATAATTTGATGTTTTGTTGATGGTGATGGAAAACGCTGCTTCAGAATCTCCCATAAGTGTTCAATTTGGTTGAGATCTGGCAACTGAGACGCACACATACACTTTAAATCCTCTATGCCCCTTTGAGAGCCCCCTTTCAAAGTCTTTGAGATATCTTCTTCTACCCATGGTAGCCAAAAATAATGGGCAACTCCGCATTTTTATACATTAAACTATAGATGGTGGGCCGAAGCCTTAAAACGTGAAGTTGATCGATCCCCATCGAGGGAGTAGCTGATTTTTTGTATATGACAGTAAAACATTCTTACTATAAAATTTGTTGGCACCTTCAATTCTTGCATATTTTTTAAAATAAAAAAGTGTATTTCAACACTGGGCTATTCAGGCAAATTTGCCGAACTACTAAACTTGAAACCAATCAAACTCCCGTACATACCCGTCGTGGGTATGATGAAGGCAGCCTATGGCCTGCTTCTATCTGCGATGTAAACACAGCCTCATGAAAACATCCAGCTGCAGTCTGATGAAGAGGAACAGATACAGCTGGCTAGATCCCAGCCTGAAATGAGATAAATATCTGGTTTCGAGTTCACTTTAAATATGCATCATGCAATACGAATTGTCTTGATCACATGTAGAGGTAACTCCATTGACCATTTACCCAATTTATTGAAAGCTAGCCAATGTCACAGACTAGCCTAGCTAGCTACTGTAAATATCAGTTTGTGTTTCATTAGCTACCTCTGTCCGTTAATTCAATTGTTGAATCATGTTTTGGCATGATTATATGTCTCATTTAAAGTAACTAGCTGCAGGCTTAAAGAAACATTCAATGAAATACCATTCTTAGAAACCCAATAAAAACATGCAGATAGAAAGATGTGTGTGTGTCATGTGTGCTAGAATGAAGGTTTAAAAACAACAGCTGCAGATGCATATTAGCCAATACATAGCCCACACATATGACATACCTTGTAATACAATATTTTTCTAAAAGCAGTTGTATAATGTGCTCTGCAATAAGATAACTAATCTGGTTTAGAAATCAAACTGGTTATCAAATAACAGCTGCCCAATACCATGGTGGACATGCATAATGTTGGATGCATTGGAAAATAAGGTATGGAGAATGATAGAGCCTGTAGGATTATATAAACAGCAGTTGGGAAATTCATGTTTGAGCTTCAAATACTAAATGTTCAGTGGATGTGAGTATATTTAGGTGGTTTAAATGATTCACTTTCCTACAAACCTTCTAAAACTTAGGTGCCAAAATCTTGCCAATGCATTTATTATTCTACAAACTATGACAGTGTGAGACATTTTTTCCATCATGTACGTTTCCTGCATGTACAGTACATACAAATAAAAAACACGTGATCCCAATGTCTAAATTATGATGGCTGAGTCATAATACTCATGAAACCCAGCGGTAAAATCCGGAAATTGTTCCAATCGTTTTCCACCATTCATTTTTCCGTAGGGGATTTTAGAACTACTTCATATAAGGTCTGTGTTTCGTGTAGGCTTACCCTGGCGTGACATTTTGATAACTGCGCAAATCTCTCTCAGACAAGGTCAATTTCATCAATATTTGCCTGTAATTATCCCCTAAAAATGAAATGCTAATTCGCCGCTAATGTGGCTATAATACAGAACTACACATCCTGTCACAAGCTTTGACGTCGTCACTCAAAGCGCAGGGTGGGAAAAAAACACATTTCTCCACGCAAACTCTCATCGACAAGTAGCAAGTAACCTAGCTGGCACATGTATAGCGAGGAGTCGGCAGTCGCAGGTTTAGAACTACTGAGTTTATTAAATCACTATATATATATATATATATATATAAAGGCGGGACGAAGCCCAAAGCGCAAAATAATAAAGAACTCAGGAAATAGTAGGAGATTCCTCTCAGGAAAACAAGCAAGATTTACAATGACCAACAAAGACAAATGACAGAGGGAGTATATATACAGTGATGGGATTGGAACCAGGTGTGTGTAATGATGAGGTGAGGGTGTTTGCCAGTATCAGGTTCGGCAGCAGCTATATAGAAGGCCGACGACGCCGAACGCCTGGGCTGGACAGCAGGGGGAGCCAAAGTGAAGGCTGGTGTGACACTAGCAAGTACAGTCGTGGCCAAAAGTTGAGAGAATGACGCAAATATTAATTTTCACAGTCTGCTGCCTCAGTTTGTATGATGGCAATTTGCATATACTCCAGAATGTTATGAAGAGTGATCAGATGAATTGCAATTAATTGCAAAGTCCCTCTTTGCCATGCAAATTAACTGAATCCCCCAAAAACATTTCCACTGCATTTCATCCCTGCCACAAAAGGACCAGCTGACATCATGTCAGTGATTCTCTCGTTAACACAGGTGTGAGTGTTGACGAGGACAAGGCTGGAGATCACTCTGTCATGCTGATTGAGTTCGAATAACAGACTGGAAGCTTCAAAAGGAGGATGGTGCTTGGAATCATTGTTCTTCCTCTGTCAATCATGGTTACCTGCAAGGAAACACGTGCCGTCATCATTGCTTTGCACAAAAAGGGCTTCACAGGCAAGGATATTGCTGCCAGTAAGATTGCACCTAAATCAACCATTTATCGGATCATCAAGAACATCAAGGAGAGCGGTTCAATTGTTGTGAAGAAGGCTTCAGGGCGCCCAAGAAAGTCCAGCAAGCGCCAGGACTGTCTCCTAAAATTGATTCAGCTGCGGGATCGGGCACCACCAGTACAGAGCTTGCTCAGGAATGGCAGCAGGCAGGTGTGAGTGCATCTGCACACACAGTGAGGCGAAGACTTTTGGAGGATGGCCTGGTGTCAAGAAGGGCACCAAAGAAGCCACTTCTCTCCAGGAATAACATCAGGGACAGACTGATATTCTGCAAAAGGTACAGGGATTGGACTGCTGAGGACTGGGGTAAAGTCATTTTCTCTGATGAATCCTCTTTCCGATTGTTTGGGGCTTCCGGAAAAAAGCTTGTCTGGAGAAGACAAGGTGAGCGCTACCATCAGTCCTGTGTCATGCCAACAGTAAAGCATCTTGAGACCATTCATGTGTGGGGTTGCTTCTCAGCCAAGGGAGTGGGCTCACTCACAACTTTGCCTAGAACACAGCCATGAATAAAGAATGTAACCAACACATCCTCCGAGAGCAACTTCTCCCAACCATCCAGGAACAGTTTGGTGACGAACAATGCCTTTTCCAGCATTACTATAAGGCAAAAGTGATAACTAAGTGGCTCGGGGAACAAAACATCGATATTTTGGGTCCATGGCCAGGAAACTCCCCAGACCTTAATCCCATTGTGAACTTGTGGTCAACCCTCAAGAGGCGGGTGGACAAACAAAAAAACACATTCTGACAAACTCCGAGCATTGATTATGCAAGAATGGGCTGCCATCAGTCAGGATGTGGCCCAGAAGTTAATTGACAGCATGCCAGGGCGGATTGCAGAGGTCTTGAAAAAGAAGGGTCAACACTGCAAATATTGACACTTTGCATCAACTTCATGTAATTGTCAATAAAAGTCTTTGACACTTATGAAATGCTTGTAATTATATTTCAGTATTCCATAGTAACATCTGACAAAAATATCTAAAGACACTGAAGCAGCAAACGTTGTGGAAATTAATATTTGTGTCATTCTCAAAACGTTTGGCCACGACTGTAGATATTATAGCCTTTTTAGTTTCTCGTGTAAATAACAGATTTTGTGTATTTCTCGTGTGTATTCTTGTTTAGCATTTTTCAAATTACCTAGCTAGCTACCTTAGCATTTTATTTTAAGCCAGGCTTCCCAAAAATGTTTACCAATCATTTCATCTCTAAGTGTTTCATAATTTTCCTTCAATTCGCAAGAGCCTGTTCACCAGTTCACCCATCATTATGTGCACCTGCCACCATCGTTACACGCACCTGCACTTAATTATGGGACTTACCTGGACTCCATCACGTCATTTACCTCCCCTATATCTATCACTTCCTCAGTTTCATTTCCGAGTCAGCATTGAAGTTGTTATGTTTCTCCTGTGTAGACACTGTTCTTGTTTTGTTTCATGTCTAGTTATTATTAAATCCACACCCTGTACTTGCTTCTCGTCTCCCAGCATCTGTCATTACAGAACCGTTACACTATGTGTAGGCCATCTATCTTATGCTGGATGGTCCAAACGAGTAAGATATTGTTGCTGCCTGTAGCATTGAAGGCAAGGGAAGCCAACGAGCATCTGGCCTCCCTTGACAAAAAAAGTATACAAAATTTGCCAATCAGCGTTGAGCTAAACTAAGCAAGCTCAACTGTGAATGGTCCTGGCGCACCAAAAAAAAGTGTCAAGGGAAGCGAGCTTGGATTTGGCATCACTCCTATCAAATCTGATTGAACGCATACCTCACTAACAGAAAAACTTGAATTGTTGCATCTTGTTGTGTTGTTGTTCTCCAGTAGCTAGCTAACCAGCTAGATCAAATTGGCCCTTTCATAATTTAGCATGGATGGAGATAGGGATTTGGACTTGTGGTTTTACTTAATTCTCCGTACTGGCCAATGATTATTACGGCGATTCTGATCCAACCATTAATTCATACATTGTTGTGCCCCTGGCCTGAGAGGATGGAAGTTAAATATGTAGCTAGATGTAGAAGGCTAATGTTAACTAGCTAACGTTGCCCATGAATGGAAGTTAGGCTAGCGAGCAAGCATTTTAGCCAGGTAGCCTAGGACAACAAGAAATAAAGTGTGTACTGTATGACAGAGTGATAGACTGTTTCATCAACATGAGAGGAGGATGACATTGGCGTTTCTCTACAAGTAGGGTGAGTCAACATGTTTTTCTACTTGCACGAACGCACACACACACACACGTACACACAGAAATCAGAATCATGGACAGCCACATCATATTTAGCTTACGTTGATTGGACTAAATTGTTTTGGTTGTCACTGTATTAGACTAAGCAGAGGTGATTTGATGATGTTCAAATGTTGAAGTTCAAATGGTGTTTTAATAGTGGAGGCAGCTCCTGTTTTCTTTGTGACTTGTGGTAACTCTCTCTGTGCTTTTAAATCAATAGTTGTTTAATGGTCATGTAACTGTGTTACTGTATATGCAATATGTTTTGTGGACTTCACTGGATAGAGATTGCTATCCGGTTTTGTGATAAATCCAGTGGCGCAACTTTGGTTTTAGAAGTGGGGGGACATAACCTGGCAGGGGGTCCTCTCTCACAATTTTTTGGGGCATCTAAAGCTCATTTCCTGCATTTCTACTAGGGCTGTCCCTGACAAGAAAAAAATCTTGGTCTACCAATAGTAGTCTTTTTTTGTTGTATTTTTCCATATATAGACACCCTATGTGTTTTAATAAAATCAACTGTATGTACTGAACATGTCTGATGCTTTAAGCACTGCTTCTGAAATTCTGGAAAACAGTTAAAGACCTGGAGAATAAACCCTCCTCCTCACAGCTGCCCATGTCCCTTAATGTTGATGATGTGGTTGTTACTGAAGGAGCACATGGCTGAGCTCTTTAATCACCACTTCATTAAGTCAGGATTTCTATTTGACTCAGCCATGCCTCCTTGCTCGTCCAACATTTCCTCATCTCCCAACCCTTCTAATGCAACTATCCCGAAGCTCCTCCCTCTTTTCCCCCTGCTCTGCCACAAAGTTTCTACCTGCAGGCGGTCACTAAGTCCGAGGTGCTAAAGGAGCTCCTTAAACTTGACCCCAAAAAACCATCTGAGTCAGATGGTTTAGACCCTTTCTTCTTGAGGTTGCTGACCCTATCATCGCCAAGCCTATCTCTGACATTTTTTAACCTGTCTCTCCTCTCTGGGGGGGTTCCCAGTGCTTGGAAGGCAGACAAGGTGTGTCCTTTATTTAAAAGGGTGAGATCAAGCTGATCCTAACTGTTATAGGCCAAATTTTATTTTGCCTTGTTTATCAAAAGTGTTGGAAAACTTGGCAATAATCAACTGACTGGCTTTCTTGGTGTCTATACTATTCTATGGTATGCAATTTGGTTTACCCTCAGGTTATGGATGTGTCACTACAACCTTAAAGGTCCTAAATAATGCCAGCATTGCCCTTGATTCTAAGCAATGTTGTGCTGCTATTTTTATTGACTTGGCCAAAGCTTTTGATACGGTAGACCATTTCATTCTTGTGGCCCTGCTAAGGAGTATTGATTTCTCTGATGGGCCTTTGGCCTGGTTTGCTAACTACCTCTCTCAAAGAGCGCAGTGTATAAAGTGAGAACATCTGCTGTCTCAGCCGCTGCCTGTCACCAAGGGAGTACGCCAAGGCACGATCCTAGGCCCCACGTGCTTCTCAAATTTACATCAACAACATAGCTCAGGCAGTAGGAAGCTCTCTCATCAATTTATATGCAGATGATGAAGTCATACTCAGCTGGCCCCTCACGGATTTTGTGTTAAATGCTCCACAACAAAGCTTTCTTAGTGTCCAATAAGCTTTCTCTGCCCTTAACCTTGTTCTGAACACCTCCAAAGCAAAGGTCATGCCCCTCTCCCCACTGGTGTGATTACTACCGCTGAGGGTTTAGAGCTTGAGGTGGTCATGATATCATAAATAGGACTGGTGGAGTTGTCAAACATGGAGCTAACAAAAATATATGGAAATGTCTGCTCTACTCAAAATTACAACTAACTAATTGCAGCATTACCGCAAAAATGGAAAAAGAATGTGAAAGGGGGAGAAAGTAAGGAACTTGTCTGTCGGCCCTGCATTAAAGACCAACATTGGCTAAAGAAAATTGTGATAAAAAAGTATACCAGTTTCATTTAAGGACCCAAAAAATTAAACATGTGCAATATAGATTGCAAAATAGTTGGGAGGGAAGAGATTTTCAATGTACCGATTCCATGGCACATGGTTTATGAACTGATACAGAAAACAAAGCCGGAGTCAAAACAGAGTTTTTCAAATTCAATTATTATACAAAATTCTTACAACCAATTGAATGCTATATATGTGGGATACAACCATCCCAGCGCTGCAGAGTTTGCTGCAAAGAGACAAAATCATTAGATAATTTGTTTTGGCACAGTCTATATATGTAACTGGTCGCAGGTTCAGGAATGGCTGAAGAATTGCAACATTTACCTGGAGCTAACTCTGCAAATAGCACTGCTGGGTGACTTAATAATACTCTTATTTTTTATTAAAGGAAATTAAAGGTTCAGAACTTTTGTGGAACATCACAGCACAGTTGAAAAATATATGTAAAAAATAAATCAAAACTGGATGGTGTTCAGAGATAGATGGGAGGGTTGAAGGGAGCTGAATGATAGGACTAAAAACAAACAAAAGATAACATTGTAAAATATACTGTGTCCGTAAAATGTATACGGTATGTTTAAACTGGAAGTAGAAGCCTAAGAGTCCATTAGTTTACTCAGTAAACTAATCATTCAGCTCCCTGAGATGGTTTGGGATGAGTTGGACAGCAGAGTGAAGGAAAAGCTGCCAACAAGTGCTCAGCATATGTGGGAACTCTTTCAAGACTGTTGGAAAAGCATTCCAGGTGAAGCTGGTTGAGAGAATGCCAAGAGTGTGCAAAGCTGTCATCAAGGCAATATGTGCTATTTCATAGTTTTATGAAACTCTGAGGAGATGCACTCAGACCAGCCTTTGTGATTGAACTTAAGTTAACTACATTACGTTAGTTGGCTACTTTGAGCAACATAACCTATTCTAGGAGCCTATTGTTTGTACATTTTTTATTTCACCTTTATTTAACCAGGTAAGCTAGTTGAGAACAAGTTCTCATTTACAACTGCGACCTGGCCAAGATAAAGCAATGCAGTGCGACACAAACAACAACACATGGAATAAACAAGCGTACAGTCAATAACACAATAGAAAAAAAGCAAGTCTATATGCAGATGGCGTGCAAATGGCGTGAGGAGGTAAGGCAATAAATAGGCCATAGTAATGAAGTAATTACAATTTAGCAAATTAACACTGGAGTGATAGATGATGATGTGCAAGTAGAAATACTGGTGTGCAAAAGAGCAGAAAATTAAATACAAATAATTTGGGGATGAGGTAGGTAGATTGGGTGGGCTATTTAAAGATGGGCTATGTACAGCTGCAGCGATCAGTTAGCTGCTCAGATAGCTGATGTTTAAAGTTAGTGAGGGAAATATAAGTCTCCAGCTTCAGCAATTTTTGCAATTCGTTCCAGTCATTGGCAGCAGAGAACTGGAAGGAAAGGTGGCCAAAGGAGGTGTTGGCTTTGGGGATGACCAGTGAGATATACCGTGCTACAGGTGGGTGTTGTTATCGTAACCAGTGTGCTGAGATAAGGCGGAGCTTTACCTAGCATAGGCTAATAGATGACCTGGAGCCAGTGGGTCTGGCGACGAATATGTAGCGAGGGCCAGCCGACTAGAGCATACAGGTCACAGTGGTGGGTGGTATAAGGGGCTTTGGTGACAAAACGGATGGCACTGTGATAGACTGCATCCAGTTTGCTGAGTAGAGTATTGGAAGCTATTTTGTAAATGACATCACCGAAGTCGAGGACCGGTAGGATAGTCAGTTTTACGAGGGTATGTTTGGCGGCGTGAGGGAAGGAGGCTTTGTTGTGAAATAGGAAGCCGATTCTAGATTTAATTTTGGATTGGAGATGTTTAATATGAGTCTGGAAGGAGAGTTTACAGTCTAGCCAGACACCTAGGTATTTGTAGTTGTCCACATATTCTAAGTCAGAACCGTCCAGAGTAGTGATGTTAGTCGGGCAGGCGGGTGCGGGCAGTGAACGGTTGAAAAGCATGCATTTAGTTTTACTTGTATTTAAGAGCAATTGGAGGCCACGGAAGGAGTGTTGTATGGCATTGAAGCTCATTTGGATGTTAGTTAACACAGTGTCCAAAGAAGGGCCAGATGTATAGAGAATGGTGTCGTCTGCGTAGAGGTGGATCAGGAAATCACCCGCAGTAAGAGCGACATCGTTGATATATACAGAGAAAAGAGTCGTCCCGAGAATTGAACCCTGTGGTACCCCCATAGAGACTGCCAGAGGTCCGGACAACAGGCCCTCCGATTTGACACACTGAACTCTGTCTGAGAAGTAGTTGGTGAACCAGGCGAGGCAGTCATTTGAGAAGCCAAGGCTGTTGAGTCTGCCGATAAGAATACGGTGATTGACAGAGTTGAAAGCCTTGGCCAGGTCAATGAAGATGGCTGCACAGTACTGTCTTTTATCGATGGCGGTTATGATATCGTTTAGTACCTTGAGTACCTTGGGTCTAGAGTGTCACCCCCTTTGAAGAGGGGGATGACCGCGGCAGCTTTCCAATCTTTAGGGATTTCAGACAATACGAAAGAGAGGTTGAACAGACTGGTAATAGGGGCTGCAACAATGGTGGCGGATCATTTTAGAAAGAGAGGGCCCAGATTGTCTAGCCCAGCTGATTTCAACGGGTCCAGGTTTTGCAGCTCTTTCAGAACATCTGCTATCTGGATTTGGGTGAAGGAGAAGCTGGGGGAGGCTTGGGCAAGTAGCTATGGGGGGTGCGGAGCTGTTGGCCGGGGTTTGGGTCTATGATCTTTATTCATTGTTCACTTCTTTTTCAACATTGTCAGGTACGGGCAGGGATGACTGGGGCCTTCAGCAAGTAAGACATAGGATGTAAGAAATAATTTGATCATCACAGATATACATTCCCACTGTACACATGATAAAGTTAACTACATTGCTTAGTTGGCTGCTTTGAGCAAAACCTGTATGTAATATAACCTATTCTGGGAGCCTAGTGTGTGTGTGTATGAACTATGTGGAATATTTTTTGGACCATTGGCTTCACTGAAAACAGGTACTGGCAGGAGGAGCAATAGGAGTCTGTCATAGGTCATCACACTGGATGGGGATGGAAGCTTTGGTGGTCCACACAATGAAGAAGCAGGTGTCCCTCCCAGTGCTGTGGAGCTGACCTTGGACCTGATGCCAGTAAGGATGGTCTTCATGGAGGCGGTAAGACCCTCCCTCGATATAGAAATCCTTTGATTTCACTGCCTCTTCAGTGGTAAGGTCCCTTGCACCATAGGGACACTTGACCTCCACTGCTGTTATGGTGCCACCAGATCATCCGGTGAGGCACCCAGGAACCCAGACTCTGTGACTCAAAGCCCTGACTCCTGCACATGTCACACCCTGATCTGTTTCACCATCACACTGTGCATGGCTCACCTGCTTGTCTCTACCCCCCTCCAGGTGTCGCCCATTTTCCCCATTAGCCCCTGTGCATTTATACCTGTGTTTTCGGTTTGTCTGTTGCAGGGTTTGTCTTGTCTCGTTCAAGCCTACCAGCATTTTTTCCCGTGCTCCTGTTTCTCATTAGTTCTTGTTTTCTAGTTCTCCCGGTTTTTGACCATTCTGCCTGTCCTGACCCCGAGCCTGCCTGCCGTTCTGTACCTTTCGGACTCTGCCCTGGATTACTGACCTCTGCCTGCCTTTGACCTGCCGTTTGCCTATCCCCTGTTTTGTAAATAAACTTTTGTTATTTCGAACTGTCTACATCTGGGTCTTATCCTGAGGTCTGATAGCACATCCATCTCTGTAGCCATTTTGAATGCTTTGATGCCCTCTTCTTCATTATATATGCCCCACTTTACTGACAACACCCCATCCAATGACTGATCTGAGGACCTTTTTTGGCAGCTATGGAGTAACGCACTAATCACTGCTCCATAATTGCTGACCGTCAACCTCCCTCTGTGCTCTGTCCAACTGTTGCCTGCCGTATAGCCTCCTGCTGCGCCAGGTGCCCTTGTTTTTTAACAATGCCCGGTACATACAGGGATGGTAGCAGTTGTTCTGGCTCAGGTTCAAGGAGACATGCCATTCCACTGAACCTGCCCCAGAGATGGTTCCTTAGCCACTGAAGATCCTTCTCTGTGGGCTCTCGGCACAGAGGGTTGCAGTTGGCTTCCTCTACTCGCATTCCATATCCGTATGGCCAATATTGTGAACCGCAGAAGTAGGCTGTATGGGTACACTTATGAGCTCCACGGAGTCATTTGCATGTGGTAGAGAGAATCCCCTGGTCACTTATAGAGACCTGCCAAGAGGAAGGATGTTAAGTGACACATGCCTTTCAATGCATGAAACTTTGAACACCTTGAAATGTATTTTCTGTAAGAAATGTGCTTTAGAAATAATGTTTGATTTGATTGATGACATTTCAGCTGTATAATATTTAATAAACTGTAATTTTCACGCAAGGACAAAGTGCAGTGTTTCCATAAACTTTTAATTGATAATTTGTGATTTTATCACTTGACATATTAATCATATAGTGGGAAGGATCCTATAAATTAAGACAGTGTGAATGCATGTACCACTCCGAATAAATAAATACTGTGCTTTTGAAGATGTGTTTCTGGTCATGAAACTAGAATACAGGCTGGATGTCTAAACAAAGTCAATAGATTTTTAGATTCATTGTCATCATTGACAACATTCTAGAACTGAGTTATTGCTCTTCCAGTGGAAATTTTAGGATGTAAATCTTGGTTCGTCAAACAAAAAAAACACTGATTCCTTCCAAACCACTCATTGTTGAATTTGCGATTTCCAACTTGTGTAATGTTTATGTCCAATGAGCACCGATACGTTTTATTTATAATTTATCTTCATTATTTCTCTTCATATGACAAGGATTAAAAAGCATTTGCCAGTAGATTGTCGACTTGATCAATGAGGATGACTGCTAGCTTGCTAGATAAGATCAGTCCAATCAAAGCTACTGTAGATATAACGTGATTTGACGTCATTTTATCTGTGGCCAATGACCTTGATCCTTCTTGGATGGGCACTTCTAATGTAACTCTATGTCAGCACCCAAGAACCTGGAATTTTCGAGCTCTACCCTTAGATTTGGCAGTGACGTAGTGCCCACATGAGTGATAGAACACTGAGACAATCAGGGCGCAACTAGAGAACATTACCCAATCACGGCACAACTAGAGAACATTACCAAACTCTACGCTCCTTATTTTCCGCTGGCTGCCCCACCACCACAGAAAGCACTAAGCTAGGCTGAAACACCTGCATTTTGGAGCTGCCTTAAGAAAGCAAATAAGAGACCAAGTTTGTATGCTGCTTTATTAACTAAATTCTTATTTTTTTTACATTGTTTGCAAACTGATATGTGACACGTATTAATGTTAAAATAATATGCAAAAAAGGACCTGCCCTGAGTGACGAGCCGCCACTGCTCATCTAAGTCTGGTATCTGGGGTAATCTGCTTAATGATTATATAATTCATTAAGTGTCTCTTTCCTTGTAGAATGTTGACAGCGGTGTAGAACACATTTTATTGCTGAGATGCTCAAACTTAACTTAGTAGCAACAATTACCGACACGGGATAAACTATCCCTCATGCTGGCCCTGACCAACCCAGTAAATTGCCCCTCACTATAGCTGCATGAACAGTGGTCTCCCCTTTCAATGCTCTTATGCTCATCCTTGAAAAATGCCATAAGGTCTGAAATAGGCACCAACGTCGACATACTGTACAAACAATTATCTAGGCTAAGTAATAACATTTTTTTTTTGGGGGGGGGGGATCTACTGCTCTGCTAAGTAGCTAGCTAAAGTGTAGTCCATGGCTAGCTAAGACTGAGAAAGGGGACAAAATAAGTTTATTCAGTTAATTTCAATACAGCACATGGATTCATCATGGATTGGAAACAGGTCTCTGATCGCGCTGGTGAACGGTAGCTGACAGTGTTGGCTAGAGATGACGTGCCGGAGCTTCCTGCATGAATTTGTAGTCATGCTGAGGTCTTCTGTGTTGCTAATTAGCATTTAGAATGCTATTGAGTACATTGTTCAAATCAAATTGTATTTGTCACATGCGCCGAATACAACAGGTGTAGGCCTTACAGTGAAATGCTTACTTACAAGCCCTTAACCAACAATGCAGTTAAGAAAAAAAAGTAAGTAGAAAAATTTAAATAACAAATAATTAAAGACCAACAGTAAAATAACAGTAGCTAGGCTATATACAGGGGGTACCGGTACAGAGTCATTGTTTGGGGGCACAGGTGGGTTGAGGTAATTGAGGTAATTTGTACATAGATAGAGTTAAAGTGACTATGCATAGATAACCAGAGAGTAGCAGCAGTGTAAAAGAGGGGTTGGGGGGGATGCAAATAGTCTGGATAGCCATTTGATCAGCTGTTCAGGAGTCTTACGGGTTGAGGGTAGAAGCTGTTAAAAGAAGCCTTTTGGACCTAGACTTGGCACTCTGGTACCGCTTGCCGTGCGGTAGCTGAGAGAAAAGTCTATGAATAGGGTGGCTGGAGTCTTGTACAATTTTTAGGGCCTTCCTCTGACACTGCCTGGTATAGAGGTCCTGGATGTACTGGGCCGTACGCACTACCCTCTGTAGTGCCTTGAGGTCGGAGGCCGAGCAGTTGCCATACCAGGCAGTGATGCAACCAGTCAGGATACTCTCAATGGTGCAGCTGTAGAACTTTTTGAGGATTTGAGGACCCATGATAAATCTTTTCAGTCTCCTGTGGGGGAATAGGTTTTGTCGCGCTCTCTTCACGACTGTGATGGTGTCTCTGGTCCATGATAGTTTGTTGGTGATGTGGACACCAAGGAACTTGAAGTTCTCAACCTGCTCCACTACAGCCCCGTTGATGAGAATGAGGGTGTGCTCGGACCTCCTTTTCCTGTAGTCCACAATCATCTCCTTTGTCTTGATCACATTGAGGCAGAGGTTGTACAGTGGGGGAAAAAAGTATTTGATCCCCTGCTGATTTTGTACGTTTGCCCACATACAAAGAAATGATCAGTCTATAATTTTAATGGTAGGTTTATTTGAACAGTGAGAAACAGAATAAAAAAAAAAAATCCAGAAAAACGCATGTCAAAAATGTTATAAAATGATTAGCATTTTAATGAGGGAAATAAGTATTTGACCCCTCTGCAAAACATGACTTAGTACTTGGTGGCAAAACCCTTGTTGGCAATCACAGAGGTCAGATGTTTCTTGTAGTTGGCCACCAGGTTTGCACACATCTCAGGAGGGATTTTGTCCCACTCCTCTTTGCAGATCTTCTCCAAGTCATTAAGGTTTTGAGGCTGACGTTTGGCAACACGAACCTTCAGCTCCCTTCACAGATTTTCTATGGGATTAAGGTCTGGAGACTGGCTAGGCCACTCCAGGACCTTAATGTGCTTCTTCTTGAGCCACTCCTTTGTTGCCTTGGCTGTGTGTTTTGGGTCATTGTCATGCTGGAATAGCCATCCACGACCCATTTTCAATGCCCTGGCTGAGGGAAGGATGTTCTCACCCAAGATTTGACGGTACATGGCCCAGTCCATCGTCCCTTTGATGCGGTGAAGTTGTCCTGTCCCCTTAGCAGAAAAACACCCCCAAAGCATAATGTTTCCACCTCCATGTTTGACGGTGGAGATGGTGTTCTTGGGGTCATAGGCAGCATTCCTCCTCCTCCAAACACGGCGAGTTGAGTTGATGCCAAAGAGCTCCATTTTGGTCTCATCTGACCACAACACTTTCACCAGTTGTCCTCTAAATCATTCAGATGTTCATTGGCAAACTTCAGACGGGCATGTATATGTATTCTTGAGCAGGGGGACCTTGCGTGCGCTGCAGGATTTCAGTCCTTCACGGCGTAGTGTGTTACCTATTGTTTTCTTGGTGACTATGGTCCCAGCTGCCTTGAGATCATTGACAAGATCCTCCCGTGTAGTTCTGGGCTGATTCCTCACCGTTCTCATGATCATTGCAACCCCACGAGGTGAGATCTTGCATGGAGCCCCAGGCTGAGGGATATTGACAGTTCTTTTGTGTTTCTTCCATTTGCAATTAATCACACCAAATGTTGTCACCTTCTCACCAAGCTGCTTGGCGATGGTTTTGTAGCCCATTCCAGCCTTGTGTACGTCTACAATCTTGTACCTGACATCCTTGGAGAGCTCTTTGGTCTTGGCCATGGTGGAGAGTTTGGAATCTGATTGATTGATTGCTTCTGTGGACAGGTGTTTTTTTTTACAGGTAACAAGCTGCGGTTAGGAGCACTCCCTTTAAGAGTGTGCTCCTAATCTCAGCTCGTTACCTGTATAAAAGACACCTGGGAGCCAGAAATCTTTCTGATTGAGAGGGGGTCAAATACTTATTTCCCTCATAAAAATGCAAATCAATTTATAACATTTATAACATTTTTGTTGTTTATCTGTCTCTCACTGTTCAAATAAACCTACTATTAAAATTATAGACTGATCCTTTATCAGTGGGCAAACGTACAAAATCAGCAGGGGATCAAATACTTTTCCCCCCCACTGTATATGTTATGTTATCAAGGCAAACATATTGATAAAACTCACCTTGTCCGAGAGAGAATAACATGGTTATCAAAACGTCATGCCAAGGTAAGCCTTGCTATTGACATTGCCAACAAACTGAAATGTGTTCAGAATAAATATACACAAGATGTAAAAAAAAACAGCTGCTCCCTCTACAGAGATCGAATATAAAAAATATAAAAATAAATAAAGCAGGTACCAAGCATGATGGAATGTTAATTGCTCAATTAACTCAGGAACCACACCTGTGTGGAAGCACCAGCTTTCAATTTACTTCGCATTCCTCATTGACTTGTTTTCTTTATTTTGGCAGTTACCTGTATATTGAAGAAGTAATGTTTGCCTCTGAATTAGGCATAGGAAACCCTATTATAGTAACAATATGATAGATAAAGAATCTGTCTCCAGGTTAATTATAGGCAAGCAAGTTATATTCAGAAAAACTGACTAGAAAACACCCTCAATTGTATCACTTTGATGACCTGGCATAAATGGTTGAAATTACACAGGCCTATATCACCCCCTGTTGGTTGTCAACTGAATAATCCATTAATTGCACACAGAACACTACATCACTGTGGCTTTGTTCATGTTTTGTGCTTTACAGTGGCATTAGCCCTATAGTTTCTCTGTACATTTTAATGCATAGGCCTTGGCATAATTGCAATAATTATACAAAACAAAACGTTGGCATGCATTGCCTAGAGTCGCCTACTGTATGCCTATTATCCTCGCTATAGCCTTCCAGAGAGGAAGAGGTTTCACTCTCGCCAAAATTGTTCCAAAATAAGCCCAATGCGTTTCTATGGGCTTATTTTGGATCTATGCTTGTCGCCTGCTCTTGGGACAACGACTCCCATTGTTAGGGTGGAGACATAAGCATCTCATCATTACATACAGATCTCTGAGCCTTCCCAATTCCCAGTGCTGCTGGTCTATAGGCTGCTGTACATAGGATCCATACTGTTGTGCTCCATGTGACTTTGCGTTATCACCCTGCAATCTGGGGAAGAGAACGACAGAGGCCTCTAGTAGCCAAAAGGCCGTATTCACAAGGGCATTGCAATTGAGGGCCCTTTGAGTCATGTCGGGGTCATCAACAGGGATCAGTCAATCGTGAAGAATAAAATAAAAAATGGAGATAAAAAATCAATTAAAAATTGCATTTTGTCACGTTCTGACCAGTAAAGGGGTTATTTGTTATTGTAGTTTGGTCAGGACGTGGCAGGGGGTATTTGTTTTATGTGGTTCGGGGTTTGTTAGTATATGTGTTTATGTAGAGGGGTGTTTGGTTAGAGTATTCCGGGGTTTTTGGGTTATGTTCTTTATTTCGTATTTCTATGTACTGCCTATGTTGTGTATTTCTTTGTTGGCCTTGTATGGCTCTCAATCAGGAACAGCTGTACATCGTTGTTGCTGATTGAGAGTCATACTTAGGTAGCCTGTTTTCACTTGTCCCTTTGTGGGAAGTTGTTGTTTCATAGCTGTGTGTTTAGCCTGCAATCTTGATCGTTTTCTTGTTTTGTTTGTTCAGTGTTAAATAAAGTCACTGTGAGCACTCAACCTGCTGCGCCTTGGTCTACTACGTACGACGACTGTTACAGAACTTCCCACTACAAATGGACCAAGCAGCAAGGTAAGGAGCAACGGAGGAATTATGTGGACTATCAGGAAACTTGGACATGGGAGGAGATCCTGGACGGGGCTGGACCATGGCACCAGGCTGGGGAATATTGTCGCCCAACGGAGGAGATAGAGGCAGCCAAGGCGGAGCGGCGCCGGTATGAGGCTCTATACACACGGTTGGCATTTAAGCCTGAGAGGCAGCCCCAATAATTTTTTTTGGGGGGGCACACGGGTGTTTGGCTGGGCCAGGGTTAAGCCCCAAGCCAACTCCCCGTACTTATAGGAAGCAGCCTGTTACTGGTCAGACCCCGTGCTATGGGGTGATGCACACGGCATTGAGGCCGAGCATTCACAGGCCGGTGTGCGCGGTGCCAGCGCCCCGCATTTGCCAGGGGGAAGCGGGCATCCAGCCAGTAAGGGTGGTGCCAGTACTGCGCTCAAGACCGCCAGTGCGCCTTCACGGCCCAGTGTATCCTGTTCCCGCTCCTCGCACTAGCCCTGAGGTACGTGTTTCCAGTCTGGTACATCCAAAGCCAGCACCACGCACCAGGCCTCCAGTGCGTCAGCCCAGTTCAACTCGTCCTGTTCCTGCTCCTCGCACTAGCCCTGAGGTGCGTGTATCCAGTCTGGCGTATCCAAGGCCAGTCCCATGCACCAGGCCTCCAGTGCGTCAGCTCAGTCCAACTCGTCCTGTTCCTGCTCCTCGCACTAGCCCTGAGGTGCGTGTATTCAGTCTGGCATATCCAAAGCCAGTCCCATGCACCAGGCTTCCAGTGCGTCAGCCCAGTCCAACTCGTCCTGTTCCTGCTCCTCGCACTAGCCTTGGGGTGCGTGTCTCCAGTCTGGTACCTCCACTACCAGCCCCACGCATCAAGCTTTCAGTGCGCAGTCCCCGTCCAGAGCTTCCGACGACAGTACCCCGTCCAGAGCTTCCGACGACAGTACCCCGTCCAGAGCTTCCGACGACATTACCCCGTCCAGAGCTTCCGGCAATAGTACTTCATCCAGAGCTTCCGGAAACAGTGCCCCATCCAGAGTGTCCGGCGACAGTGCCCCGTCTAGAGATTGCCAACAGTCCGGAACCAAGAGAGATGGCCCACAGTCCGGAACCGAGTGAGACGGCCCACAGTCCGGAACCGAGTGAGACGGCCCACAGTCCGGAACCGAGTGAGACGGCCCACAGTCCGGAACCGAGTGAGACGGCCCACAGTCCGGAGCCGAGTGAGACGGCCCACAGTCCGGAGCCGAGTGAGACGGCCCACAGTCCGGAGCCGAGTGAGACGGCCCACAGTCCGGAGCCGAGTGAGACGGCCTACAGTCCGGAATCGGCGCTGCCACAGTCGCCCTACAGTCCGGAGCTCCCAGAGTCGCCCTACAGTCCGGAGCTCCCAGAGTCGCCCTACAGTCCAGAGCTCCCAGAATTGTTCTTCTGCCCAAGGTCTACAGCGAAGTGCTTCAGCCCGAGGTCTACAGCGACGTGCCTCAGCCAGAGGTATTCAGCGGGGGTGGACAGGTTAGGTGGGGGGACTAAGGCCAGAGCCTGAGCCACCTCCACAGTAGGAGGATTGGGGAGGGGGGGTGTAGCACGGGAACCGTCGGTGATGGCAGCCACCCTCCCTTCCCTCCCTTTAGTTTGGTTGGTTAATTTTTGTGTTGATTTTTTGTGTGAGGTGCATCCGGGGTCTGCACCTTTTTTGGGGGGGGGTACTGTCATGTTCTGACCAGTAAAGGGGTTATTTGTTATTGTAGTTTGGTCAGGACGTGGCAGGGGGGTATTTGTTTTGTGGTTCGGGGTTTGTTAGTATATGTGTTTATGTAGAGGGGTGTTTGGTTAGAGTATTCCGGGGTTTTTGGGTTATGTTCTTTATTTCATATTTATATGTTCTGTCTATGTTGTGTATTTCTTTGTTGGCCTGGTATGGCTCTCAATCAGGAACAGCTGAACATCGTTGGTGCTGATTGAGAGTCATACTTAGGTAGCCTGTTTTCACTTGTCCCTTTGTGGGAAGTTGTTGTTGCATAGCTGTGTGTTTAGCCTGCAATTGTGTTCGTTCGATCGTTTTCTTGTTTTGTTTGTTCAGTGTTAAAGTCACTATGAGCACTCAACCGGCTGAGCCTTGGTCCACTACGTACGACGACCATTACACATTTGTAATTTGCAAGCATTAATTATTGCCTAGATTCAAGCAGATCAAGTGTTAAATGGCGATAACCGACACCCGCCTAGCTGATGTTTTGGGGGTGTCTACGTTTGCGCTATCAAATCGGTGAGCAGCAGCTCTTGATCAAAACTAGAGCTCACATATTGTGGAGTATATTATGTACATGCACACATGGTTTATAAATGAGGCCCCTGCCCATCTGAGCAAAATGTCTTGGTCAGGTGGTTTGGGATTTCAAGGGGAAGCAGGAGAAACAAGCCAGCTCAAGAATAAGAACGAAATGTAGTGTTTGCTATTATATGTTAGCTTTCCAAATACTATCTGAAAGATGGGGTGAAAGAAGGAAAAATGGGTTGGAAGGCTCAGATGATATACTCGAGGTTAAAGGCCGGCTGGCTGCAATGGCTGAGAGAAAAATATAGTTTTATAGTGCGAATATGAATAGTGAGGAAGAAAAAAAAGAGTTGAGTTCCGAGGGAGGTGGGTGGGTGAGGGGCGCCAAGTACAAGCGGGGTGAGCAGTACTCCAGTAGCTCTGAAGGTTAATTGGATGATAGTGAGGATTAATTATTTGGGAAGGAAGGTGTGGCGAGGGCTACTGAGCCCGAGCCTCATAACGGTAGTCATGAAGCGGATGATTCTGGTCCAGTGGGAGTGACATTTTTGGAGAAGGTGGACCCCTTCCTTTTGGCTGATCCATATGTCGTTTCAGGGTCTGGGAAAACGGAGTTGAGTGCTGCTGAATCGTGAAGGTAACCCAAAGTGGATTTGTGATCATTTGTGATGCAGACAAGATGGTGAGCGTGGTGAAACTGAAGAGTCACTGTCTATTCTATTGAGTTTTGATGTTGAGTCTTTACCCGAAAAGGTAATGTTGGGATATATCAGTTATCCCTTACCGGCTTTTGTTGCCAAACACATTAGGATGTTTCAGGTGCCAAGCTTATGGGCATGAGGCAGCTTCTGTAGGACAGAGGTTCCTAGATGTGAGAAGTGCATGAGACAAAAGAATGTGTAGTGTCGGTGAAAGAAGCAGTATGTGTTAATTGTAGGGGTGCCCATGTTGCTGGGGATCAGAGGTGTCCGGTGCAAGAGAGGCAAGTTGAGGATTCCAGAGTTAAAGTTGTACAGAAGGTGTCATAATCTGAGGCAGTTAAAAAGTAGAGTAAGATGGGATAATGGGGAGGGATCCTAAGAGGCACCTGGTGAATAGTAGAATTGTGCCAGTACAATGTTATTGGCTTAGCGTTCATTGCTATGGTTATCTGTACTGCGGGTAAGGAACGTAAGTCACAGAAAATAGCTGTTATCCTGTTGGGGTGTAGGGGGCAGTATTTTCACGGCCGGATGAAAAACGTACCCAATTTAAACAGGTTACTACTCTGGCCCAGAAATAGAATAGGCATATTATTAGTAGATTTGGATAGAAAACACTCTGAAGTTTCTAAAACTGTTTGAATGGTGTTTGTGAGTTAAACAGAACTCATATGGCAGGCAAAATCCAAGCAGGAAGTGGAAGTCTGAGAATTGTAGTTCTTCTTTTGATTCTCTATCGAAACTACAGTGTCTGTGGGGTGACGTTGCACTTCCTAAGGCTTCCATTGGCTGTCAACAGCCTTCAGAAAGTGGTTTGAGCATTCTCCTGTCACTGGGCAGATAATAGGAGCTCAGTTACTGAGTGGACTGCCTGTGGACAAAGGGATTAGATATGCGCAGTCACGTGAGTGCGCTGTTCCTTCTTTTTCTTCTTGAATGAATATGCTATTGTCCGGTTGGAATATTATCGCAATTTTACATTAAAAATACCATAAAGATTGATTTTAAACAGCGTTTGACATGCTTCTAAGTACGGTAATGGAACATTTTGAATTTTCATCTCTGGTATCGCGCTCGCGCGGTATGCCTTTGGATAGTGACCTGAACGCATGAACAAAGGTAGGTATTTGGACATAAATATGGATTATTTCGAACAAAAACAACATTTCTTGTGGAAGTAGCAGTCATGGGAGTGCATTCTGACGAAGATCAGCAAAGGTAAGACAATATTTCTAATACTAATTCTGAGTTTAGGTTGCCCCGAACTTGGCGGGTGTCTGTATAGCTCGCTGTGATGGCTGAGCTATGTACTCAGAATATTGAAAAATGTGCTTTCTCTGTAAAGCTATTTTAAAATCTGACACAGCGGTTGCATCCAGGAGTAGTCTATCTATAATTCTTTAAATAATTGTTACATATTTTGTCAACATTTATGATGAGTATTTTTGTAAATTGATGTGCACATTCACCAGGAGTTTCGGTGGGAATACATTTTCTGAACATCATGCGTCAATGTAAAATGCTGTTTTTGGATATAAATATGAACTTTATCGAACAAAACATACATGTATTGTGTAACATAATGTCCTAGGAGTGTCATCTGATGAAGATCGTCAAAGGTTAGTGCTTCATTTAGCTGTGTTTTGGGTTTTATTGACACATGTCCTTGCTTGGAAAATGGCTGTGTGATTATTTTTGTCTATGTACTCTCCTAACATAATCTAATGTTTTGCTTTCGCTGTAAAGCCTTTTTGAAATCGGACAATGTGGTTACATCAAGGAGAACTGTATCTTTAAAATGGTGTAAAATAGTTGTATGTTTGAGAAAGTTGAATTATGACATTTTGTTGTTTTGAATTTGCCGCCCTGATATTTCACGTAGCCCATAGAAGCCCATAGAAGTTATGGTACTTGGGTTTATGAGATTTTACTGCAGAAGAGTTACAGGGAGTGTTGAGAGGTGGTGTTCCATCTTCCCAGGCCGTTGGCCCAGTGTAGGACCAGATGGGGTTAAATAGTGTAATATGATGGTGGGTTTTTAATGAGTGTAAGGTTACAAAACATAATGGATTTTTACTCCAGTCTAGTTGGTGACGGTAATGCAACATATGTTGGATGCCAACCGCCATTAAACCTCATCGAAGAAGAATCTGCTCAACACGCTGAAAATAACGACGACCTTGAACGTGCCCACGAGTTGACACTGACATCACGGAAGGTCAGTGCAAAATCTAGACATGAGAGATTGAACTTTGTTCTCAAGGTATCTGTACCCCAAGGGTATTTATTACTAGCTACAGATTGTCACAAAATATGTGATTTAGTCAAAGATTTTTGGTATCCATTACTGGGAATTACAGGTTTGCCTATAGAAAATATCGGCAGAGATTTTTCAATTAACCTGGTATTGGTGATACTATCTTCGTTCTCGAAAATGTCATTGTCCAGTTGCAGGTGGTGAGTCTGAATTTAGCAAAAAGCTCCGTTCTTAAAGTAAATCCATGATGTAATCCAACAATGTGTGCCGCAATCTTGTCTATTTCATATTTCTCATTGATTGAGACAGGTGGGTCCACCCAAAAGTACCGCATGCGTGACGACACCTAACATCCTTGCTGAACTCCACTGGCTACTAGTCAACTATAGGATTGACTTTAAAATCCCCTAGTGTTTCATAAGAGTAGATGTCCATGGCCCTGCAGAAATCGAATTGGCATTAGAAAAAAATCTGCATAAAAAACATCAGTTAACCCTCCTGTTGTGTTCGTTTCATGTTAATTAATTCCGTGTTCCCGGTCCAAAATGACCACCCCATTACAGCTGATTATAAATCCGTAATACATATATTATCACCTAATGTTGTGTTAGTGTCACAGTCGTCGTAGTGAATGGACCAAGGCGCAGCGGGTTGAGTGCTCATCTTTACTTTATTTGTGAACACTAAACAAAACAAGAAACCTAACTAACTAACTAACTAACTAACTAACTAACTAACTAACTAACTAACTAACTAACTAACTAACTAACTAACTAACTAACTAACTAACTAACTAACTAACTAACTAACTAACTAACTAACTAACTAACTAACTAACTAACTAACTAACTAACTAACTAACTAACTAACTACAGCAGTGCTAAGAACAACCTCCCACAATTCCCAAAACAAACACTCCTAATTATAGGACATTCAATCAGAGGCAACGATACACAGCTGCCTCCAATTGAAGGCCCCAATCCCAAATACCTAAACATAGAATTAAACACCCTAGAACAGACTTAGAAAGATACAATGACCAAAACCCCTCTACATAAACACATACTCAAAACCGTATAAAACAAATACCCCCTGCCACGTCCTGACCCAACTATAATAACAAATAACCCCTTTACTGGTCAGGACATGACAGTTAGATCTTTTTATCAAATTAAGTTCTTGTGAACATTAACATTTTTGAATTTCTATTTGCTATTTATGGCCTGTAGGCCTCATTGACCTGAGCTCATACAACTCGTAAAAAAACATAATGCATGGATTATTTTAATTATAAAATACTCAGATGAAACATATTGTGCTATTTATCACAGACTACTTTGTGTCAAAGTTTAACAAGGACTCTCTCCTCCTCACCAGTGTCATGATCAAAGATATGATCAACAGTATATCGCTTGGTCATTGTGCTGCCACAGAATGAATTGTGAGCAAGGCCTCAAAGAAGCTTAATATACCAGAGCTGCAAGAAAAATTATATATATTATTGAAACAATGTTGCGATTGTTTGTGAGAATGCCAACAGGTGTGGTTCCCATGGGGGAAAGATTCTATTGGGGAAAGGTTCCCTGGGGGTTGCCATGGAAGCCAAGAAGTAGAGTGAGGTGTGTGTGTGTGTGTGTGTGTGTGTGTGTGTGTGTGTGTGTGTGTGTGTGCTCAAACACACATGTATGTGGGAGTCTGGGAGAGGAAGTGTGTCCATCTGATGAATGGGCATGTGCCTGAACTAAATTGTATATACTAATTGTAGTCTCACCCATTCATTTCTAATGACCGGTCATTTTTGACCGGGAACACCACAGGTGTACAAAAGTTAAATAAAACATCCAAAATGTAATGTAAATCATCAAAATGTGTGTTCAGATGCCCTGTGTGGACAAAGTCATGGAACCTTATGACAATCAGATTAAATGAAGTACATTTTTCAGAGAGAGAACTTGTAAATCGGTCCAATTCGACCAGAACGCAGCATGAGGGTTAAAGCTAGAGATATCTGTTTTTTTGCATGGGTTGCGTCTTAATCCACTGCATCTGCCGATGTTGCCCTTCCGCTTCTGCAGTAAAAGGTGTCAGAGCTAGAGCGGTGTTTGTCAGATCATGAGACATCCTGAAAATTGGTCTTCTCACAAAAATGTCTGTAGCGCCGAACGGTTTGTCCTGCAAAACTTATGTCAAAATAAATTTATGGACTTAAGTAGTTTTTTGAGGTATCTGTATATTAATATTAATATTTTTGACAATTTTAACTTTTATTCCACTACATTCCTAAAGAATATGTTCTTTTTACTCCCATACATTTTCCCTGACACCAAAAAGCACTCGTTACATTTAGAATACTCAGGCAGGACAGAATTATGGTCCAAATCACGCACCTATCAATATAACACATCATCCCTACTGCCTCTGATCACTAAACACCAATAATGAGTTTGTAAATTATGTCTTAGTGTTGGAGTGTGCCCTTGTCTGTCCATAAATAAAATAATAACATTGTGCTCTCTGGTTTGCTTAACATAAGGAATTTGATGTATAGCATTTACTTTTATTTCCTACTTTTACTCAAGTATGACAATTGAGTACTTTTTCCACCACTGTACTTAAGTGCATTTAAAACCAGATACTTTTAGACTTTTACTCAAGTAGTATTTCTCTGGGTGACTTTTACTTTTACTTGAGTCATTTTCGTTACTTTTACACATGACAATTGAGTACTTTTTCCACCACTGCCCATCTATGGAACGATGAGACTCTAAATGAACACAATGGTGTTCACGATGGTGTACTCCAGATGGTGTTCACAATGGTGTTCTCCACAAGCTGGTACATCCGATCTGTCTAGCACGCACACACACTTTTACTGTCTGTTTATCCATGTATGAAGCTGTTATTCAATGTTTTTCTCTGGGTTAATAGCAGTAAGGTCAAATTCAATGTTTCATAAAATAATAGTTTTATTTTTGGGGGGATAGCTTAAGGCGTCCTAAAACTCAAAATCAAATAGCTAAATGATCCTTAGTATGACCATCTTAAAACAATTCCATATGTTAGCTTAGTAGATCCAAACCCCACAACAAAATAGGAAAAACCGCTAAATACAATAGTTGCTGGCCAAATTGTCAGAGAGAGAAAAAGAAATCAATTTCAAAATGGCTTTCTATTCATTGATGGATATACCAGTCGATGGGCTTAAACTTCAAAGGCAAATATACTTCATAGGCTAATAAATCCTTGAAGTGCTTGGAAATTAGTGTCGGTGTGTTTCTATTTTTACTCATGTAAAAGACTTGAGGTCCTCATAAGGGACTTCAGCTAAGTGTACCCCGACTGGGCAAAATTGGCAAAGATTGTTTTGATTATCCCCATATACAGTGTGCCCATCAAGAAGGGATTCTTTCTCCGTAACAGAGTAAAGATGG
Organism: Salmo trutta; assembly: GCF_901001165.1. Lineage (NCBI taxonomy): Eukaryota > Metazoa > Chordata > Actinopteri > Salmoniformes > Salmonidae > Salmo > Salmo trutta. The sequence continues at coordinate 27,378,520 of NC_042993.1, read as the reverse complement.
CCTCAAGATCGCTCCTTCTTGAGGACAAAGTAATGAGGTTGATGCACATCACAAGCTGGTCTAAGGAGTTGGACAGTTTTGACTTCCCAACTGCAGCGGCTCACTTTGTACAGGCCAAGGTCCACTGCAAACACAAGTAAATTAGAGGCAAATTATTGTGTTTGTCAGGTCTGGTCCTAGCAGTTCTGCTGCCGCCCTAGACAAGATGAACATATTTTGTCATGTATAGTATACTGAACAAAATATAAACGCAACATGCAACAATACAGGTATGCATCTGTTGGTCACAGATACCTTAAAAAAAAGGTAGGGGCGTAGACCAGAAAACCAGAGTATCTGGTGTGATCACTATTTGTCTCATTCAGTGCGACACATCTCCTTCGCATGGAGTTGATCAGAGTGTTGATTGTGGCCTGTGGAATGTTGTCCCACACCTATTCAAGTTGCTGGATATTGGCGGGAACTAGAACACACTGTCGTACACGTCGACCCAGAGCATCCGAAATATGCTAAATAGGTGACATGACTGGTGAGTATGGAGGCCATGGAAGAACTGAGCCATTTTCAGCTTCCAGGAATTGTGTACAGATACTTGCGACATGGGGCCTGCATTATCATGCTGAAACAAGAGATGGTGGCGGATGAATGGCACAACAATGGGCCTTAGGATGTCATTATGGTATCTCTGTGCATTCAATTTGCCATCAATAAAATGCAACTGTGTTTGTTGTCCGTAGCTTATGTCTGCCCATACCATAACCCCACTGCCACCATGGGGCACTCTGTTCACAACGTTGACAGCAGCAAACCACTCGCCTGCAAGACGCCATACACCATTCATTCGTGAAGAGCACACTACTCCAGCATGCCACTGGCCATCGAAGGTGAGCATTTGCCCACTGATGTTGGTTACGACGCCGAACTGCAAACTGCAGTCAGGTCAAGACCCTGGTAAGATAGACGAGCATGCAGATGAGCTTCCCTGAAACGGTTTCTGACAGTTTGTGCAGAAATTCTTCGGCTGTACAAACCCAGTTTCATCAACTGTCCGGGTGGCTGGTCTCAGACGATCCCACAGGTGAAGAAACCGGATGTGGAGGTCCTGGGCTTGCGTGGCAACAGATCTGGTGGACATTCCTGCAGTCAACATGCCAATTGCATGCTCCCTCAACTTGAGACAGCCAAATTCTTTAAAACAACATTGGAGGAGGCTTATGATAGAGAAATGAACATACAATTCTCTGGCAACAGATCTAGTGGACATTCCTGCAGTCAGCATGCCAATTGCATGCTCCCTCAAAACTTGAGACATCTGTGGCATTGTGTTGTGTGACAAAACCGCACATTTTAGAGTGTCCTTTTATTGTCCTCAGCACAAGGTGCACCTGTGTAATGATCATGCTGTTTAATCAGCTGCTTGATATGCCACACCTGTCAGGTGGATGGATTATCTTGGCAAATGAGAAATGCTCACAAACGGGTATAAAAACCAAATTGTCCACAAGATTTGAGAAAAATAAGCTTTCAAAACATGGGATCAACACTTTACATTTTTTCTATTTTTGTTTAGTATATAAAGATTTGGAATGGATTGATAAACTACAGTATAGTAATGATGTGTATCATGCGCAATTGGTTCATTTCAGTTGAGCTTAATCAGTAGCACTTGGAAACGAAACATCGTTGCCAACTATTAACATCGAAGTTACAACGCTGCAATCACTAGGCAACCAACTGCCTGTAGCAGGAAAGAGAGTTGTTATCAATGAGCAGCGTATATCACACACAACAGAGTCACGACCCCACAGTAGTTCAAACTACAATAAACATAACATGTATTAACATCATCCAGTAGAACTGTAAAGAGAGTGAGATATAATTTGAGCTTTGGAAACAATTGCTTTCATAAATGCATGGGGAGGGCCTCGTTTCACAGGAGCATTCACGGTGCGAATTACAGGGGATCCAGGGAGGTTCAGCTGCCCTGAATGAGAAATTAGCTCCTCTACATGCAACAAAAGTCAAACTTTGGGGGGTCTCTAAATAGTGCTAATTTAACCGTTCTCCTATTTGTTTAAAATGCAGTGGTAAATATGTTTTACAGAGGTAAATATTTAAGTAAAACCATCCAATGAAACACCGCCACCTCTCTGTCATGGTTTAAACCATTTATTTCTATGTGCTGCTGCTCATCCAGTAGTGCTGAATTTTTACCTCAGCCGAGCTCCTTAACGCATAGATTTCCTTTGTACTTCCTCATTTTCACTGTTTGTTTGCCGTGCGCCCTTGGTAAAAAAAAAAAGCCTTTATTCCAACGCATAAGATTTATCCGTTAGCATTGTTTTCTGTTGTCAGTCAGCTGTTTAGAGCGCTCATTGCTTTGTTTTTCAGGTGCACGCAGGTACTGGTGTTCTCTGTGCCATCTGTGGCTCTCCTACATTTGCAACATTGTTTCAATATTTAAATTCGATATCCAGGTGTTCCATAGTAATGAACGTGCTGGGAGTCGGGACGAGACAGACAGGCTGGCAGCGTTTCTCAGCCATTCGAAATCATGAATCAGCATCATTTTTATGGATATGTACAAAGACCTATCAATAGAAAACAGTGAGTGGAAACGCCAAGCGGATGCTTCACATCTGGTGAAATATCTGTCTCATTGTTCTATCTGTGATATTACTGTATGGCTCTGTCAGGGAAGTCCTACTGTCATGAGTGTAATGTTACAGTTAACCACTAGAGTGTCCCACACCACATGGAATCATTACAGTCACTACGAATTGTTACTCAACGGTTGATACGATAAATGCTGGTAAACTTCAATTACACAGTATAAAGGCATATTTGTGCAGAATATATATGACATACATTGTTCAGTATATCATTTCTACGAACGGATTACATGGTCAGTAATGCAGAAATCACCCTGGGTAGGCAGAACATAATAAACATTTTTGTGAACCTTTTTTTTGTTCTGAGATTCATATTGATGACCATGCAACTGTATTGATCACCTGATTTTCATTAACTAATGAGCTTTTTTCATGTCCATATCACCACCTGCTGTGCTTTTTGGTGGTCTGGTTCCTTCACCATTTATACTCCTCACACAGGAAGGTAAACAGAACGGCAGGGGAAGATAAAGTATCCGTAGGATGCATCTTATTCTTTCCATCTGTGGAAGATCTGGTGTTGGCCCCCTGTTTAGCAACATGACAGCACTGAGACTGGATCATACTTCAGGGTGACCTCTCTCCAGGTTACAATGTGATGGATTATTCTCTGTGTGTGACGACACCATCGCCCCGCCACACACACCCCTGTCATCATGAAGTACTTTGAGAGGCTGGTCATGGCCCACATCAAAGCCAGCACAATGGACCAAATCCAATTTGCCTACCACTCCAACAGATCCACGGAAGATTCCATTTCCATAGCTTTTCACACGGCCCTAACACATCTGGACAAGAGGAACACCTATGTGAGAATGCTATTCATTGACTACAGCTCAGCATTCAACACTATTGTTCCCTCCAAGCTCGTCACCAAGCTCAGAGCAACTGAATCCTGGACTTCCAGACAGGCAGACCCACAGGCTGTGAGGATTGGCAACAACACCTCCTCCACACTGACTCTTAACACAGTGGCCCCCCCAGGGGTGAGTCCTAAGCCCTCTGCTGTACTCCCTGTTCACCTACGACAGCTTAGTTTTGCACGACACCAACTCCATCATCAAGTTTGCTGACGACACCACAGCTGTAGGCTGATAACCAACAACGATGAGCCAGCCTATAGGGAGAAGGTAAGTGAACTTGCATTGTGGTGCCAGGATGACAACCTCTCCCTCAACATCAGCAAAACAAAGGAGTTGATTTCTGACTTCAGGAAGCAGAGGAGGGAACACAGCCCAATCCACATCAACTGGACCGCAGTAGAGAGAGTCAGCAGTTTTAAGTTCCTCGGCATTACACAGATGCAGTGCCTGTCTAGCTCTCATTTACCTACATTAGATCCTGCTAACAAGGGGATTTCACAGAATCAACGGACTGAGTAACATTTCATTGAATTTAATCCTCTGTGTGTGACCACGATGTGTCACCTGGTTAGCGGTCAAATGTACCTGCATTTTTATCTCCTTATACAGTATGTCTTAGAAACAAATGTACTACTTCGATAAAAAGGGCTAAGTCAAACTCATTCATTAATCCCATTTCTGACCGTTGTGGTGATCCGCTAAGTTTTGGAAGGATATTAAATCTAAAAAGAAGCAGCCACACCTCTCTGCCCAATGAGGTTCTATTTAACTCCAGTACTATAAAAGGCTAAACTGAAATAACTGACGCATTCAACCAACATTTTATTGCAGCAGGCCATTTATTTGAAAGGGGAAATAGAAGCAATAAGGACAACTCTGAAAAGACTTCATGACAGAAACACATCTCTTATGCACCCCTGTTCAATCACAGACTTGCCTGCTACTGTAAATGGTGACCCAATGTTCTCTCTTCAGCAAGTCACGACTAGGGAAGTTCTGGACACTCTCTTTGTCGTTGATGTTAAAAAGCCCACTGGGGCAGACTTGCTTGACCTGTGTCTTCTACGGCTTGCTGCACCTCTGATTGTGGAGCCCTTGACACAACTTTTTTTTATCTGTCCATTCTGTTGGGTATTATTCCTAAGGTGTGGAAGTCGGCCCTTGTTTTCCTGATCCATAAAGGTGGGGATCCCTGTGATCTTAATAATTATCGCCCAATCTCAAAACTTTCAAGTCTAGCGAAAATATTAGCACTCTTGGTAAATGTTCAACTGCCCTTTTATATTGATCTGTAGAAAGTATTTTTGCTACGTAGGTCTAGACCAAGCAGCCTGCGCCTGGTTAAAAAATGGCCTGTATGACAGAACTCAATATATATATCTGCTGATGGAGCTCAGTCTAATTTTCTTAACATAACCAAAAGAGTGCCACAAGGCTCAATACTAGGCCATTTACTGTTCACGTTTTACATGAATAATGTTGGTTTCCCTGAAAACCTCTAGATTTCTCGTAAAATTGATCCTAAAGACCTGGGTGCATATCTGTGCCTTGAGAGGAACCTAAATTGTCTCACTTTTGAAAATAGGAGGAAGATTGTTCAAGCAGCACTCCTCCCAGTAAATGACTATTGCGACTCAATCTACATGCACGCGACAGCCTCTGTGTTTTAACCTATAGATTCAGTCTACTACTCAGCTTTGTATTTTATCACTGGTGATAATTTCCATATGCATCATTGTCTCATGTAGTTCTGTTGGCTGGTAGTCTCTGACTACCCAACATTGGCTATTATTTGTATGTACAGTAAAGCACTTCTCCAGAAACTCCCATAAAACCTCACCTCACTTCTAAATTGGAAATGTAGTAACTATAAGACTCGCTCTCAAGACTGGTTAGTTCCAGAGGGTCTGCAAGTCTCCTCTGATTTAAGGAAAACTGCTTTCAGTTACAATGCTCCTCAGTCCTACAGGTCACTCTAAAACTTGATTCTTCGGTCACAAAAGGTGAATTTAGGGATCTGATTTAAAAAAAATGCATGTTTTCATTGATTGTATATATTTGTTTCTAATACCCTTTTGAATGTAACATGATTTATTTAATATGTTGTAACTAATTTTGTAATGATCATGCTTGAATTGTTGCTTACATTGCTTGAACTGTTCTTCTCAGGGCACCATTGGAAATTACACCCTGGTCTCAATGGATTCCCCTGGTTAAATAAAGGTTATTAAAAATGTCTTAATTTGTGTCACAGGCACTCGAAGAAACACTGTTACTCTTGGACCGAATGTTCTTTCATGCCTCGAAAATGAGATATAGGTTTATATTGCCTTCAGAGTGTATTCATACCCCTTGACCTATTCCAGATTTTGTTGTGTTACAGCTGAATTCAAAATGGATTGGACACCTATCTGCACACAATACCACATAAGTGAAAACATGTTTTTTGAAATGTTTTCAAATGTATTGAAAATGAAATACAGACATATCTAATTTAAATAAGTATTCACACCCCTGAGTCAATACATGTTAGAATCACCTTTGGCAGTGAGTACGGCAGTGAGTCTTTCTGGGCACATCTCTAAGAGCTTTCCACACCTGGAATGTGCAACATTTGCCCATTATTCTTTTCAAAAATCTTCAAGCTCTGTCAAATTGGTTGTTGATTATTGCCAGACAACAATCTTCCCTCAGGAACATTCAATGTCATCTTGGTAAGCAACTCCAGTGTATATTTGGTGTTGTGGTTAGGTTATTGTACTGCTGAAAGCGGAATTCATCTCCCAGTGTCTGGTGGAAAGCAGACTGAACCAGGTTTTCCTCTATGATTTTGCCTGTGCTTAGCTCTATTGCTTTTCTTTATATCCTAAAAAACTCCCTAGCCCTTGTCAATGACAAACATACCCATAACATGATGTAGCCACCACCATGATTGAAAATATGAAGAGTGGTACTCAGTGATGTGTTACATTTTCCCTAAACATAACACTTTGTATTCATGACATTAAGTTAATTTCTTTGCTACATTTTTGGCAATTTCACTTTAGTGTCTTATTGCAAACATATTTTTTGTTCTGGACATGCTTCATTCTTTTCACTATGCCATTTAGGTTAGTATTGTGGAGTAAATACACTGTTGTTGATCTATCCTCAATTTTCTCCTATCACAGCCATTAATCTGTAACTGTTTTAAAGCCACTATTGGCCACACGGTGAAATCCCTGAGCGGTTTCCTTCCTATCTGGCAACTGAGTTAGGAAGGACACCTGTATCTTTGTAGTGACTGGGTGTATTGATACACCATTCAAAGTGTAATTAATAACTTCACCATGTTCAAAGGGATATTCAATGTCTGCTTTTATCTTTTTTACCCATTTACCAATAGGTGCCCTTCTTTGCGAGACATTGAAGATCATCCCTGGTCTTTGTGGTTGAATCTGTGTTTGAAATTCACTGCTTGACTTGAGGGACTTCGACTGTGGAGTACAGTGATGAGGTAGTCATAAAACATTTTTAAACACTATTATTGCACACAGAGTGAGTCCATGCAACCTATTATGTGACTTGTTAAGCACATTTTTACACCTGAATGTATTTAGGCTTGCCATAACAAAGGGATTGAATACTTATTGACTCGAGACATTTCAGCTTTTCATTTTGAATTAATTTATAAGCATGTATAAAAACATAACTGCACTTTGACGTTATGGGGTATTGTGTGTGTAGGCCAGTGACACAAAATCTCAATTTAAGCCTTTTTCAATTCAGGCTGTAACACAACAAAATATGGAAAAAGTCAAGGGGTGTGAATACTTGTCACAAGACAAGGAGCAAAGTTAGGTTTGTATGTGGCTAAAAATGCTAATACACAAGAAAATAAGGGTTCCTCAAGAGTTCTTTGGAAAGGGTGATGGTTCAATGTGGAACCATAATGACACAAAGAACCCTTTGAGTCATTCACTTTTTGAGTTCACAAAAGGTTTTTTTGCTCTTTTGGTGATAATTGAAATGTAGGGGAGGTGGCTCATTTGAATATTTGGGGGCATGGTTGGCTCATAGGTCTTTTTGTGCAATCGTGAGTGAGAGTGTCATTCCAGTTTATCAAATGTGTTGTGTTATGCTATTAAAGTTATATATGACTATGGCCAAACAGTGATGGTGTCTTGTAAAAGACTTGTGTATGAACGTTTGACTAAATCAGTCAGTGGTCCTCAATTCTCTCGTCAGGGACTCCCAGCTGTTCAGAGGTAGTTCACTTGACTCAACTTGTCAATTAACACAATATTAACACCCCTATGGAATTTTAACAATATTATATGGCTGACCAGAACAAGAAACCCTGTACCATTATTCAACATTATCTACAAATAACCTTTCAGATTGGTTCTATAAGGAACCTTTTTCATTCTCCATAAAGGTTATATTAAGAACCATACAAAAGGGGTTATAACCTTAGCGGAACCATTTTTTCGTGCTATATAGAACATTAGGAAAGGGGTCTTTATAGCACCATACAGGTTCCATTCAGAACCATATGAGCATGGTTCTTTATTGAACCTTCAAAAAAGGGTTCTATATAGCACCAAAAAGGGTTCCGCTATGGTTACAAGCCAAAGAACCCCTATCTGGTACTAATTAGACACATTTGTTTTTATTGTGTAGAGCATTTACTTGGAAAATCATGCATACATAGCCTAGTCCCAGATCTGTTTGTGCGGTGTTGTCAACTCGCGTGACAATCACCATAGACGTTGCCAAGACAGTATAAACAGCTCTGAGACCAGGCTATTGCATACATAGACGTCTGCATAATGTATGAAATGCAGTGGGATGGGACGGTAACAAAACAACACGTGTGAACAGTTACTCAAACAGTATTCAAACGTTCTGATGCCATTATCTAAAAGCTCCTATACTTGGTCTGTGAGTAATTTAAACACGTTGATTATGGAATCTGAGTATTTGTATTTGTTCCGCCTTCTTGTCATATGTTAAACATTTGCATTCTTCAAGGATGATTTTACTTAATTATTTACTTTACGTTGTGCTTTTTCCTTCAATTCTATAGTTCCATATGCTTTCAGATCATGTGAGGTTTACTGGACCTTTTGCAGTGACTCACTCCCATAAACATACAGTGGATGATTAGTATGATAGTATCAGGGTGAATAGATGCCTCTATCTGGGGGTTTGGCTGTCTGGACCCAAGGCTGCATCCATCCATCCCTGCCTCTGGAAAAACAAGGCCTAGTCTTCCCCACAGAGAGAACTCATTATGGGTCTGTCCTGTCTGTCTGTCTGTCTGTCTGTCTGTCTGTCTGTCTGTCTGTCTGTCTGTCTGTCTGTCTGTCTGTCTGTCTGTCTGTCTGTCTGTCTGTCTGTCTGTCTGTATGACCATGTTGTTTAGAGGACAATGCTACCACTCGGATTGTAGCCATTTACTGACACAACAAAGTGCCTCTGTCTGGAGGTTTGGCTGTCTGGACCCAAGGCTGCATCCATCCATCCCTGCCTGTGGGAAAATAATGCCTAGTCTTCCCCACAGAGAGAACTCATTATGGGACAGTACGGAAGCTTCCCACACCACAGCCGAGGATCTGCAAGGAAGCCCAACTCCTTGACCTCAGACGGGAGTGAATGGAGAAGACGGGAGCGATCAACATCAGGCATCAGGCACCCTATTCACCCTGTCAGTTTGGAGCTAGGGAAGCTTGTGTTTTTCTCCATACAATTATACATTGACTTACTGTAGCTCCAGTTTAATGTTTCTGGTAGCACTATTTTAATGTTGCTGGTAGCTCTATTTAAATGTATCTGGTAGCTCCAATTTAATTTCTTTGGTGCTGCATGTAGAGGTTACATTTTTTTTTATTTCACCTTTATTTAACCAGGTTGGCAAGTTGAGAACAAGTTCTCATTTACAATTGCGACCTGGCCAAGATAAAGCAAAGCAGTTCGACACATACAACAACACAGAGTTACACATGGAGTAAAACAAACATACAGTCAATAATACAGTAGAAAAATAAGTCTATATACAATGTGAGCAAATGAGGTGAGATAAGGGAGGTAAAGGCAAAAAAAGGCCATGGTGGCGAAGTAAATACAATATACCAAGTAAAACACTGGAATGTTAGATTTGGTAGATTTGCAGTGGAAGAAAATGCAAGTAGAAATAGAAATAATGGGGTGCAAAGGAGCAAAATAAATAAATAAATACAGTAGGGGAAGAGGTAGTTGTTTGGGCTAAATTTTAGATGGGCTATGTACAGGTGCAGTAATCTGTGAGCTGCTCTGACAGCTGGCGATTAAAGCTAGTGAGGGAGATAAGTGTTTCCAGTTTTAGAGATTTTTGTAATTCGTTCCAGTCATTGGCTTTGGGGTGACCAGAGAGATATACCTGCTGGAGCGCGTGCTACAGGTGGGTGCTGCTATGGTGACCAGCGAGCTGAGATAAGGGGGGACTTTACCTAGCAGGGTCTTGTAGATGACCTGGAGCCAGTGGGTTTGGCGATGAGTATGAAGCGAGGGCCAGCCAACGAGAGCGTACAGGTCGCAGTGGTGGGTAGTAAATGGGGCTTTGGTGACAAAACGGATGGCACTGTGATAGACTGCATCCAATTTATTGAGTAGGGTATTGGAGGCTATTTTGTAAATGACATCGCCAAAGTTGAGGATCGGTAGGATGGTCAGTTTTACAAGGGTATGTTTGGCAGTATGAGTGAAGGATGCTTTGTTGCGAAATAGGAAGCCAATTCTAGATTTAACTTTGGATTATGAACCATGGAACTCCTATATTAGTACAGGTACCACCATGTTACAAAGCAGATTGTTAAGGATGTTGCTCCCTTTGCCGCTCCATCCATGTATCAATGCTGGTACAGTACACAGACATGTTTGATGTAGTTATGGACTCTACACTGTGCAACTAAATCCTATCTCTTGTTCCAGTGTACAGAAGCTTTGACTTGTCCTCCTATTGCTGAGGTAACAATTATGATTTCATAAACGGTACAAAGTCTGGCAGTACATAGACATGTTTGGTGTAGTTACTGACTCACTATAAAACTTGTCCTCATATCTTCGGTAACAACCACAATTTCTTTGGTAACAAACATGCTGTTACTGGTCAGTGGTCGGTGGTCGGTGAGGCATGGCTATACAGTTACTGGGAAGAAAGACCTATCGTCTGACACGTTGGGGTCGAGTCACGTCTGCTAAAGACACCCAGGCTAACCCAAAGCCTTGAGACAGGCCAGGGGAGAGCCTCTTTGGAATGATGAGTAAACCCTCGGAATGCGTTCCCTGTTTTTACACCCGTAACCGTCCCACTCCCATACAGAGCACGTCTGGTGCCACGTTTCACTGAGGCAACACTCCTAAGTTAGCATGATCCTAGATCGGTTTGTGCTGCCTTGCCAACTTCTATGGTCATTGGCATGACATTGACCATAGGAGTGGGCAAGACAGCACAAACAGATCTAGGATCAGGCTCCTCAAAGGTAATCTTTTTATGCTGTTTTGACCTTTTTTCATCTAAACTCAGGTGACAACACAACCACTGTGTCTCCCAGTCTCATTTTGTCTCCCAGTAAGCATACAGTACAATTAAGTCACCATTGTGTAGAGGGCGACAACCATATAATCTTGCCTTTCCGCCAGATTGTACTAGCCAATTTCTAAATCGTTTGTTATTGACATTCACTCATTGAGGACAACACCAGTTCGAGTTCCTTTGTTTTGCACAGATCATTGGTTTGTCACTGTCACTCAACCTTGCATTTAATGTTTTTTGTTGCCGACCTTTCAACCTTGCATTCGTGATGTAGTACAGTAGTAATGTTGTTCTAACACAGATTCTTAAATCATGCCCCCGCCCCACCTTAACCCAAATATCCCTTTCTCTCTCCTCTCTCTCTCAATTCAATTTAAGGGCTTTATTGGCATGGGAAATATAAGTTAACATTGCCAAAGCAAGTGAAATAGATAATAAACAAAAGTTAAATAAACAATAAAAATGAACAGTAAACATTACACTCACAAAAGTTCAAAAAGAATAAAGACATTACAAATGTCATAATATGTGCAAATAATTCAAGTACAAAAGGGAAAATAAATAAACATAAATATGGGTTGCCCTTTTCTTGTGGCAACAGTTCACAAATCTTGCTGCTGTGATGGCACACTGTGGTATTTCACCCAATAGATATGGGAGTTTACCAAAATTGGGTTTGTTTTCAAATTCTTTGTGTATTTGTGTACCCTGAGGAAAATATGTGTCTCTAATGTGGTCATACATTTGGCAGGAGGTTAGGAAGTGCAGTTTCCACCTAATTTTGTGGGCAGTGTGCACATAGCCTGTCTTCTCTTGAGAGCCAGGTCTGCCTACGGTGGCCTTTCTCAATAGCAACTTTATGCTCACTGAGTCTGTACATTGTCCAAGCTTTCCTTAAGTTTGTGTCACTCACAGTGGTCAGGTATTCTGCCACTGTGTACTCTCTGTTTAGGGCCGAATAGCATTCTAGTATGATCAGTTTTTTTGTTAATTCTTTCCAATGTGTCAAGTAATTATCTTTTTGTTTTCTCATGATTTGGTTGGGTCTAACTATGTTGCTGTCCTGGGGCTCTGTGGGGTCTGTTTGTGTTTGTGAACAGAGTCCCAGTACCAGCTTGCTTAGGGGACTCTTCGCTAGGTTCATCTCTCTGTAGGTGATGGCTTTGTTATGGAAGGTTTGGGAATTGCTTCCTTTTAGGTGGTTTTAGAATTTAATGGCTCTTTTCTGGATTTTGATAATTAGCGAATATCGGCCTAATTCTGCTCTGCAAGCATTATTTTGTGTTTTATATTGTACAGAGAGGATATTTTTGCAGAATTCTGCATGCAGAGTCTCAATTTGGTGTTTGTCCCATTTTGTGAATTATTGGTTGGTGAATCATAAAGGGCAATGGGTTCTATAACTGATTCAAGTATATTTAGCCAGATCATAATTGGTATGTCGAATGTTATGTTCCTTTTGATGGCCTAGAAGGCCCTTCTTGTCTTGTCTCTCAGCTCGTTCACAGCTTTGTGGAAGTTACCTGTGGCGCTGATATTTAGGCCGAGGTATGTATAGTTTTGTGTGTGCTCTAGGGCAACGGTGTCTAGATGGAATTTGTATTTGTGGTCCTGGCAACTGGACCTTATTTGGAGATTTACTGTCAGAGCCCAGGTCTGACAGAATCTGTGCAGAAGATTTACAGTTGAAGTCAGAAGTTTACATACACTTAGCAAAATACATTTAAACTCAGTTTTCACAATTCCTGACATTTAATCCTAGTAATAATTCCCTGTCTTAGGTCAGTGAGGATCACCACTTTATTTTAAGAATGTGAAATGTCAGAATAATAGTAGAGAGAATGATTTATTTCAGCTTTTATTTCTTTCATCACATTCCCAGTGGGTCAGAAGTTTACATACACTCAATTAGTATTTGGTAGCATTGCCTTTAAATTGTTTAACTTGGGTCAAATGTTTCAGGTAGCCATCCACAAGCTTCCCACAATAAGTTGGGTGAATTTTGTCCCATTCCTCCAGACAGAGCTGGTGTAACTGAATCAGGTTTGTAGGCCTTTTTGCTTGCACACGCTTTTTCAGTTCCGCCCACAAATTTTCTATAGGATTGAGGTCAGGGCTTTGTGATGGCCACTCCAATACCTTGACTTTGTTATCCTTAAGCCATTTTGCCACAACTTGGAAGTATGCTTGGGGTCATTGTCCATTTGGAAAACCCATTTGCAACCAAGCTTTAACTTCCTGACTGATGTCTTGAGATGTTGCTTCAATATATCCACATAATTTTCCAGCCTCATGATGCCATCTATTTTGTGAAGTGCACCAGTCCCTCCTGCAGCAAAGCATCCTCACAACATGATGCTGCCACCCCCATGCTTCACGGTTGGGATGGTGTTCTTCGGCTTGTAAGCCTCCCCCTTTTTCATCCAAACATAATGATGGTCATTATAGCCAAAGAGTTCTATTTTTGTTTCATCAGACCAGAACATTTCTCCAAAAAGTACGATCTTTGTCCCCATGTGCAGTTGCAAACCGTAGTCTGGCTTTTTTATGGCGGTTTTGGAGCAGTGGCTTTATCCTTGCTGAGCATGTCGATATAGGACTCTTTTTACTGTGGATATAGATACTTTTGTACCCGTTTCCTCCAGCATCTTCACAAGGTCCTTTGCTGTTGTTCTGGGATTTATTTGCACTTTTCGCACCAAAGTACGTTCATCTCTAGGAGACAGAACGCGTCTCCTTCCTGAGTGGTATGACGGCTGTGTGGTCCCATGGTGTTTATACTTGTGTACTATTGTTTGTACAGATGAACGTGGTACCTTCAGGCATTTGGAAATTGCTCCCAAGGATGAACCAGACTTGTGGAGGTCAACACATTTTTTTCTGAGGTCTTGGCTGATTTCTTTTGATTTTCCCATGATGTCAAGCAAAGAGGCACTGAGTTTGAAGGTAGGCCTTGAAATACATCCACAGGTACACCTCCAATTTTCTCAAATAATGTAAATTAGCCTATCAGAAGCTTCTAAAGCCATGACATAATTCTCTGGAATTTTCCAAGCTGTTTAAAGGCACATTCAACTTAGTGTATATAAACTTCTGACCCACTGGAATTGTGATACAGTGAATTCTAAGTGAAATAATCTGTCTGTAAACAATTGTTGGAAAAATTACTTGTGTCATGCACAAAGTAGATATCCTAATCGACTTTCCAAAACTCTAGTTTGTTAACAAGAAATGTGTGGAGGTGTTGAAAAAGGAGTTTTAATGACTCCAACCTAAGTATATGTAAACTTCAACTGTAGGTGCTGCTGTAGGCCTTCCTTGGTTGGGGACTGAAACACCAAATCATCAGCAAACAGTAGACATTTGACTTCAGATTGTAGTAGGATGAGGCGGGGTACTGCAAACTGTTCTAGTGACCTTGCCAATTTGTTGATATATATGTTGAAGAGGGTGGGGCTCATGCTGCATCCTTGTCTCACCCCACGGCCCTGTGGAAAGAAATGTGTGTTTTTTTTGCCAATTTTAACCACACACTTGTTGTCTACATGGATTTTATAATGTTGTATGTTTTTCCCATAACACCACTTTCCATTAATTTGTATAGCAGAACCTCATGCCAAATTGAGTCAAAAGCTTTTTTGAAATCAACAAAGAATGAGAAGACTTTGCCTTTGTTTTGGTTTGTTTGTCAAGTTAGGGTGTGCAAGGTGAATACGTGGTCTGTCTTACAGTAATTTGGTAAAAAGGCAATTTGACATTTGCTCAGTACATTGTTTTCACTGAACAAATGTATGAGTCTGCTGTTCATGATAATGCAGAGGATTTACCCAAGGTTGCTGTTGACGCATATCCCACGGTAGTTATTGGGTTCAAATTTGTCTCCACTTTTGTGGATTGGGGTGATCAGTCCTTGGTTCCAAATATTGGGGAAGATGCCAGAGCCAAGGATGATGTTAAAGAGTTTAAGTATAGCCAATTGGAATTTGTGGTCTGTATATTTTATAATTTCATCAAGGATACAGTACCATCAACACCACATGCCTTTTTGTGTTGGATGATTTGTATTTTGTTCTGTAGTTCATTCAATGTAACTGGAGAATCCAGTGGGTTCTGGATGTCTTTAATAGTTGATTCTAAGATTTGTATTTGATCATGTATATGTTTTTGCTGCTTGTTCTTTGTTATAGGGGCAAAAAGATTGGAGAAGTGGTTTACCCATACATCTCCGTTTTGGATAGGTAACTCTTCATGTTGTTTGTTTAGTGTTTTCCAATTTTCCCAAAAGTGGTTACAGTCTATAGGGTTCTTCAATTACATTGAGATGATTTCTGATGTGCTGTTCCTTCCTTCTCTCATGTTCAACGGGAGGTTGATGGTACTCCGCATAGACCCATCATTTCAGATAGAATCAAAAATTATCACTAACAAACCCTGATTTATCATTTGTTTTGGAAGAGATAGTAAGAAGACAGCTTTGAGGTATCTTCAAGTCATCTTTTTGCGGTCCAACAACGTTTCTCTCATGTGTGCTCAGCTTTTCTCTTTAATATTCCTCATCTCAGTTGAACCAATACAGGTTATAATGCTATTATCGCAAAGTTATTATTGCATTGGTATTAACACGGCAGGTAGCCTAGTGGTTAGAGCATTGGGCCAGTAACCGAAAGGTTGCTGGATCAAATCCCTGAGCTGACAAGGTAAAAAGATCTGGTTCTGACCCTGAACAAGGCAGTTAACCCACTGTTCCCTGGTAGGCTGTCATTGTAAATAAGAATTTGTTCTTAACTGGCTTGCCTAGTTAATTTAAAACAATAAAAAGTTGATAACACTGATGTTATCTTGTTTACTGGTATCTAAACAAGTAGTTGATGGCATTGCAATGTCTATAGACATTTACTACAAACTTGTGTGAGCATTTGCTGACTCAAATGCTTGGGTGAAATGGCCCGTCCCATTTGTTCTCATAGCGCTGTCTGTTTCTGGGTCAGGAATGGCAGGTGGCCTCAGTGCTGCCGGGGGACACAAGTGTGTCAGATCAGTTGGTGATGGTGTCATCTCGTCACATTCCATGGCCCTTCCCCTAGGCCCAGCATCAGGAGCAGCCATGGCATAATTTATGGCCTCTATTTTTATGGTTTGTTTCAGGGCACATTACAGACACATTTAGTAACACCATCTCAGTTACTAATCTTTAGGTGTGCTTGTCTAGACATTGCACAGACTTCACACAGGGCAAAGCGAGGAGTTACTACTGAGAAAAAGGCAGCTGTTTGAGTGGCTGGACAGATTGAGGTTTTCAGATTACATCATCGTCAGTCATCGAGTATCACAGGAGAAATTGACACTGGTACGATGTCCATATTAGGACAGCCATATGGATACTGTAGGCATCACCAGACTAAACTATTGACCAACTGGTCCATGAGCAATGAGAAGACAGTAGTTTATGATTGTCCTCCATTTTGGATTTTAGCAACTTGTTCAATGAACTTAGTAGGCTGTATTTTTTAATGGTCATGATCCCATACTTTCCCCAACATGGCGTCTTGTTCATAGTGTGAATGTGTAGGCCTTAAAGGTTCATTTGTTGTCACAGCTAATAATACAGTGGCAGCACAAGCCAAACACTTAACCACTGTCCTTTGATCATTAGTACTGCCTCAAACAGCCAATGACCTCACAGTCTTCTGTCTGTTAAATAGAACAATGTTTTTGGCTTAGAAGTTTGGTAGCTAACAAGACTAATGGCATTACAGCAATCAGGCTTCTGTCTGCTTGGGGAAAGAAATATTGGTGGAAGTTATCTTTAAGAGCTAAAAAAGAAATTACTGTCTGTATGTGTGAATTCTCGGAACAGACAAAATAAACAAAATGTCTCGACAAGACTGGTTTATCCGTCCTTGATCATGTCTGACTTGCGACTGACTACCAGTGGACTAATTCTACAATTCCAGTGTTATGTGTGAATGGTGTAATTTATCTCTAAAAATGTCTCCCTTCAAATGAGCCAAAATCATATGCAAAGAACAGCTGCTATGTAGATGGTGATCTGTGTGTAATGTAATTCCTGTGTGACGTTAATTATGTCCGCTCCCCTCCTCTTGAGTATAACACGCTTTGGTTCCTACTTTCTACTTTATCAGTCTTCCATGAAGCCACCTGCTTCAACAATGCAGCAGCTTTAAAAGAAAAAGCTGTTTCATTCAATATGCTGTTGGAAAACTGCTTTCACAATCTCAAATGTGTCCACTTAGTGGATGATTCATCATGAGAGTGAGATAACGTGTCTAAGAGTCAGAACTATTATTCTTCGACAGGTTTCTTAGTAGGGTAATGTCTTCGGCTTATCAAATCAACCTAACTGAATAACGACAATTGTGTTACCCAAGTGTTACACTTACACCAAATCCAAATTGAGGGGGGGGGGGAGCTCTCCTCTAATACTCATTCAATTTCAGTGGTTGAAACACTACAAGTATAGTATGAAGTTTCACTATGTATTTGTATTTGCATATTTATAAACTATTAATAAACAATTATTATTACACTATTCAACCAGTCATTTCGTTTTTCTGCCTATGTTGACTGGTCTAGTAACCGGCAGTCTTGATCCTGTAGGTCTAAGATAATGAGAATGGGAACGGCCATGTGGGAACAACATGGAGCCTGTTATCACCCTATACAGCTGGCTTTATGGACCCGACTTCCTGCAAGGCCTGAAGATCACTGGAACTAGTGTAAAATCAGGCCTCCCTCCTACTTTTATGGACTTTATAATAACCCGTTATGCCCTTTATTGTCGGGGAAAGGATTTTGTGCCACATGCTGGAAGTGCAATGAGTATAATTATTAGTGGGATGAAACTCACATGTGCACCAGAGGTGCCTTAGCTGGAGGTGTGGAGCAATAGACTGCTTTTGTGTAAACCCCCTGAAGCCGATTGACGCATCGGTGCATTGTATGTTTTTGCATTGTATGCGTCTCAATCCACCGCATCCACCTGTGTCGCACTTACGCATCTGCGGTGAAAGGTGACAGAGCTAGAGCTGTGTTTGTCAGACCATGAGACATCCCATCTGCGGTGAAAGGTGACAGAGCTAGAGCAGTGTTTGTCAGACCAGGAGACATTCCAAAAAAATCAGTCTTCTCACGAAAACGTCTGTAGCGTCCGAACAGTTTGACCTATAAACAAATGTGGAAAGGGGAGATTCTCACAAACACGATGGTGTTCTCCGTTCTGCTCTATGACCCCCACAAGTGTCACAGGACTCATCTGAAGGTAACTGGTACCGGTAAAAAACAATGAATGGAGTATGAAGGTATTTTGTGCCTACCCAAAAAAGGGGTTAATGTGTAAAAACTAAATAAATAAATAAACATTTCCTGAGCTTTACTATATCTCCTAGATATACAGTAGGACAAGCACTTCAAAACCTTGTTTCTTAAGATTTCTTTTTTGCCATTTATGAATATGTTATTCAATGCGTTTCTCTGGGCTATATTAGTAAAGGCCTAATTCAATATTTATCAAATACATTTAAAAAAATTGACACCTAAAGGGGCCCTAAAATAAAAACTCATTGTCACATCTGCTTCTGCCACACCCTCTAGTGCTCATCTGGTGTCTCCTTAACCTGCCGCCACTCCCCCAGTGCTCTCTCCCTCTCTGTGCGTGTGTGATTGTGTGGGCGGAGACAGAGCAGATCCCCACCAGCTGCAACCTGTTCCATAATCAAGACCTCTACAAATACTCAGTCCTGCAACTTCCACACTGCCAGATCATAATCTCTGTCCAGTCAGTCCATGTTTCTAGCCGTTTGTCCCTGTTTTCCCTTGCCTGAAGCTGTTTTCCTCTCCGCTACAGTTCTGCCCGCTCTGACTCTGGTCCCTGTCTCCAGTCCGACTTCTCGACAGTCCTCCTACTCTGTCCTGGATTCCCCACTCTACGTTCCCTTAGATTCCCCTCTGGACCTGCTTACCCTGTCCTAACACCTCTTGCTCCAGCCTCAGCCTCCGCACCTGGTTTCCGGCAACCCGCCTGAGCTTCCCCTGGCCTGCACTCAATCCCCCACCCCCGTGTTTCAATAAATACCTTGGTTACCTCATCCCAGTCTCCCCATCTGAGTCCGCTCTTGGGTTCACCTGTTCCGCTCCGCGTGACACTCATAGCTAAATGATTAATGGTATGACCATATTAAATACATTCCATATGTTAGCTTAGTACCCCCACCCCCCACCAAAGCTTAGAGTTTTAAGAAGGAAAAAAAAATCTAGTTTGTTCAAATAAAATAATTTGGGAGAAATATTCTGGACATTGAGTCAGAGGCATCATATTATTTTCTTAACTGTCATTCCTTTCCCCACATCAGTGGAAATCAAACCGTGTATGTTAAATCAGAAACTAAGGACTTCTGAGTAGCGTGGATGCGTGTGAGAACTGACTTGTGAAGCCATTTTCTAATGGACATTACTAAGAAACCAAGTGAAAGCCCATACTGTAGTTTATCATGCCTATGTAACATGAACTCATCAACACACTGCATTATTAGATGTTTGTCCAGCTTTCTGGCCTGAGTTGTTTCCCAGGCATTTTAGCTGGGCAAGGATGATTCGGCTTGGAACTGACAAAGGGATAGCAAACAAATTCAATGGAAGGGAGAGACAGAAAGGAGAGAGAGAGAAGAGATGATGCATTTTTGTGCTCTTCCCAATTCCTGTTTGTGGTAGAAACCTTGAGAGAGTCTGATGTTCTCTCATTTGCCAGTTGTGGCTAGATACCAGACATTCATTGTGATTCAATTCCACAATTCTATTTCCAAGAAAACCTTCCTAATTGAACATAATCTAATGTTGGTAATAGGTGCGGTAAAGAAAGATGGCGATTGTTTGCCAGAGGATTGCATTTTCAAGTCACAGGTGGGAAGCTTAGCCTTTACAGTATACAGATGCCAAACCTGAATTGTTTCATTGTGTCCTACTGTGAACCATCTAAAAACATCTGGAGACAATATTAGGAAGGCCAAGGTTGTTTGTAAACATCTGGGTGGTTGCTAAATGGCAATAGTCTATTTTACTGTCTGTTTTGGATTTATTTTGATTTTATTTGCTCGGAAATTTAAATTGTCCACAACTATCTCAAGTTAGGATCTGGACACTGACCTAAATTCAGCCCTACTTCAACTTGAGGCCCAGCGTGGGATACGTTTGATGGTTTCTCTTATAGCACTTGTGACATGGAATTTGGAGATTGTATATTTTAGCTTGAGAGACACGGCACGAGACTCAACAGACAGTGTGTAGTCTTGCATTACAGATATCGCGATATAAATGTGAAGGTAATTTCCAAATGAGCCGATATCAAATCAAAGTGTATTGGTCACATGCACATATTTAGCTGACGTTATTCTAGCTCCAACAGTGCAGTAGTATCTAACAATTCACAACAATACACACAAATCTAAAGTAAAAGAATGGAATTAAGAAATATATAAATATTAGGACGAGCAATATCGGAGTGTCATTGACTAAAATACAGTATATACATATGAAATGAATAAAACACTATGTAAACATTATTAGTGTTAAACTAGTGTTCCATTATTAAAGTGACTAGTGATTCCATGTCTATGTACATAGGGCAGCAGCCTCCAAGGTGCAGGGTAGAGTAACCGGGTGGTAGCCAACTAGTGATGACTATTTAACAGTCTGATGGCCTTAAGATAGAAGCTGTTTTTCTGTCTCTCGGTCCCAGCTTTGATGCACCTGTACTGACCTCGCCTTCTGGATGATAGCGGGGTGAACAGGCAGTGGCTCGGGTGGTTGCTGTCCTTGATGACAGGATGCTCTCAATTGTGCATCTGTAAAAGTCTGAGGGTCTTAGGGGACAGGCTGAATTTCTTCAGCCTCCTGAGGTTGAAGAGGCGCTGTTGCGCTTTTTTCACAACACTGTGTGGGTGGACCATTTCAGATTGTCAGTGATGTGTACGCCGAGGAACTTCTCCACTGCGGTCCCGTCGATGTGGATAAGGTCGTCACTATAGAACAAGGTATACAATATACTAATACCACACTACTCAATCTTTTTTTTATTATTTATTCAATTCCATCCCTACCACTTTCAGTCAATACAAATAGTCTAACTTCTTAGAGCCCCAGAGTCTTGTGTAGCCTATACCATGTTTAAGGTCAGCTTCTATATAAACAACTCAGTCATATGGGCTTGCTCTGACCCCTCCGATCAGCCCTCACCTCACTACCCGAAGTCATCTTCCCATAAATCTGAGGGGCCATGTGTGTGCAACAGGCCCTGAGTGAAAGTTACCATGGAGCAGCTCCAGATGTGCTCATCCTCCCTCTTTCACTCACTCCCTCCAGTCCTCCTCTCCTCCCATGAGCGAAGTTTTCCATTTCCTTTTTTGGTGAAAAAATCTGAAAGGCGGGAGAAAGACATTGAACCAATGCCCACAGGAGAGAGTATCTGGCGGTCTGTTTGTTATTGGCCTGTGTGCTTTATCAAGGCGATGAAATGGCCTACTCAGCATAAACACACATACATGCATACACACACACACACAGAGTCATAGCAAAGATGTGTAGTTCCTACACCCTTGTGTTATACACGGAATCAGGCTTAGAGGTTTCCAGTGGTTGGGTTACACTGAACCTCGGCCAACAAACAAGTAGGAATCTGCACATAATACTATACTACCAGCAAAATATAATTTAAATTACATACATTGACTGTCTAAAGCTAGTTGCACAAACAAGTGCCGAACTGGATGACTTACTGTATACAGTATAAGATCACTAGCACAACATCAACTCACACATTAGGGTAACTCTCAATCCCAATTTCAGCCTTTGCCCAACCCCTTCATTAAATACAAAAAATGCATTCAGGTGAGAAGTTGTGGGTGGCGGGAATTACTCATAAATATTCATTTTTGGGGGTGGGTAAATTTAGTTGTACCTAATTCCAACACTTTTTCACTAAAGCATACTTACCAGAAGTCCACTGGCACGTTCTGATAATAAAATAATGTGCATCGGAAGTAGATATGGCTTTGGACAGTTAGCTTACATGGTAAGGTGCCAAGTCCCTGACATCTATTGCCACTTGCAGAGTTAATTCAAATCCCTCATTGGGCACACAAAACATATTTGAAATGTGGACTCACACATATTGCAGTATTGTGTTGGGAAGAAAAGTGCAATCGTCACCTTGAAGATGGGCTCAATTCAATCCAACCTGCATTGCAGTATTTACACAATCCCTCTTTCTAATGGTCAAATGAACTCACAGATTGGTCTTGGGTACTATACAAACCTACAACTACTACCCATCTCACAGGTACGTTCACTTTTGAGAATTAGAATTGCGTTGGCATGGGATGAATATTGTAAATACAGGCCCATGTGGAATCATTGAACTATGAGCCAACTGTTCTTTCGGACTGCGCCACCAATCAGTCATAGCGGTTTGGGAAAAAATATAACTAGTTGACATGTCCACCATTGTCATCTATTTCTTATGATGAATGTAGCTACACACAAACATAATCCTTTTAGCCTACATGTTTATTTCTTTGTAAAAGCACTGTATGAAACGGTAAGCAAAAACGTTCAATTTGGTCATATGAGGAAATGTGCCTTATTTCCTTTTGAACTTTGTAACATCAGTAGTCTAGTCAAGGAAGCATCATGCAATATATAATTGGCACACTCCACTTTCCAAGAACATTTAAATTAAGCCTTGTGGTGGTACCACCAGCTCATATAGAAGGGAGTGTATTTCAAACTAAATACCTGTCTTGAGATGACTTAGAGGCAGCTTGTAGGTCGTTTCAATGATAGAGTTGAACCACTAAGAGCAAAGAGCTAGATTTACTACTAAAAGACCAAAATATGACTTTTGCAACGAACTGTCAAAATTAAGACCAGAATTGAGGTGTTTCACTATAACTAAGTCTTAACCATTAGGTTTTCGATTAAACATTTTAAAAAACATTTTTTAAATGAAAGTTACTCTAAGTTTCAATTAAGATTTCTTTAATAACATTTTATAAACAGGTCATACAAATGAACAATTTAACATTATACATTTTCAACTGATTTGAATCAACTCGTCCATCACCCAGATGGTGTTTCTCCATCTTCTTTAGAATCAGAAAAAGCACATTTGCCAACTCTGACTTGCCAGCATCAAAGCTCAAAATAATGAAATATAGATATTGTTTTGATTTTTTTTTCTATAAGTGACAACCTAAATAATATTAAAACAATCAACAGCAACAATCAATATACATTTTTAGGCAAACAAGTAATGACCAGATTTGGGTTCAAATACAATTTGAAATCTTCCAAATACTTTTAGCATTTGCCTTAGACTGCCTGAAGTGCAAATGGGTGGGGTTTGTAGTTTTGCCACTATTCTATTGGTTCCATTGGGCCAGACAAGCTCAATCAAGCCCAGCTAAAGTATTTGAAATGATTTCAAATAGTATTTGAACCCATGTCTGGTAAAGACATGCATACCACTTAGTTGATGAAATGCAGTTCAGCTTCTTTGGGACTAGCCCATTCATTATCAAAACGACAGCGATAGTAACAGAAAGATTAAATACAAAAGGCGAAAAAAGGAAATATGCTTGATGAAAAATATCATAGATAAGTGTCAACATGGAAAAAAAGTAAACAATAGTTGTTAAAAAAGGCAGAGTGGTTTAGGTGTTGCTCCATATATAAATGCTTGAGTTGCGTTCGTATGTTCACAGATTATGGGAGCGAGGAATATTTTAGCCATAGTGCAAATACATGACAGCGTTTCGCTTATGCCTTAACTGACTTCATTGGTTTTCTCCAGCACCACCAAGCCATCTTTCTTTTCACGTTCTCAACATATTCCCCCCCCCCCCCCCAATCTCTTGGACCTATTCTTTAGTATACTATAAAGACATTAACTTTCTGGAGCAGTGTTTGACAACTGCATAAACAAACTACTGCAACATATTATTCTCTTCAAATAATCATGATACGGCTAAGTAAAGTAAATTAAGCAACAACTAAAGCATGACAGCAAATACTGCTTGAAACCTAATTGACATAGGAGAACAGTCATATGCACAAAACTGCAATTATCAGCATTGAATCACTCAAACATACTTTACTTGCATAACATATTTACAATGTAGTAAATAGTGTTCTGTAGCTGCTTTACAAAGTGTCGCTTTTCATAGATTAGCGGTGATGCGTTGATACAACAATTCGAGCAAGTTTGCATAGCTGGAAGCATTTTTCTTTTCTTTGGTTTGATAATACATACTATATAAAGTATGGCATTTTTAAAAAGGCACATAACCCTTTTTTCCCCACATAGTCACATCTTACTGTGGAGAAGGAAAGCCTTGGAGTGGATCTCCCCTCTCCAGTCTAGATAGCAACGACATCAAAAATAGTATGATTTTGAAAAATGTTCGATGGACAATTTGCATGTTGGTCAATTATCCTCACATATTAAAATGCTACAGCCTCTAATACAGAACATTGGAGTAGCGATAGTGGAATTCAATTCTACAGTGAATTCGGATCCATGGTCCTCCTCCCCCCAATACCAGTTAATTATTTGATGGTATATATTACATTTCTTTGGTACATCATTCTTTTGGTTGGTAGATCATTGGCAATCCATCAAATGACACCACTAATCATTTTAAAATTGTCCAGCTAACGTTCAGAACTGTCCAAAGACAATACCTTTTCCTCTGTTAAACCAAACATAATCTGACCTAAAAGTCACCCCATACATACAGGTGAAGGAAATGTAGATCTATTTGGTCATGAAAACGTGCCTCTGCCAAGTTAGATCAACTTTAGGCTGGCTGATTTCTGTCTGTGCTTCAGTAGCCTGATGCTTAGCTCTGGTATTTGACAGCAAGCAGCAGAAAGCACTGAGGGAGGATGAGGGATTGAGCTGTGGTCTAGTGAGCAAGGTGTGTGTGTGGGCATGACCTGAGAGGCAGTCTGTGGGTCTATGTTAACAACCCTGGCAGTGATGGGGTTGACCTAGGCGGGCGTGTGTGACGAGAGGGGCGATACGGTGTGTGTGTAGTCTATAGATTGCTGTTGGTGTTGCAGTCACGACACAGGATCTGGTCTCCATTGGGGAAGAAGCCTGCCCCCACCAGAGAGACGGAGCACTCTGTGCAGGTGAAGCAGGGCTGGTGCCACTGGCGCTCCTCAAACGAGATGTACTTCCCTCCGCCAAAACCTTGACAAGACAGGAAGGTGTTATTTTAGACATTTAAATAGTTATTTAACAAACAGCAAGCAGCCACTGAGGTCTCCTCCCATACATAAACATGTGTAATCAATGGTCGCATTCCAGGTTATCTGCAATGCAGTAGCCACGAGTAAAAATAACCAATGATTGAATGCCATGTTATCCATCCTTTTTGAGATTTGGTGCGTGACTTCTATGTAGGCAGCCTGGAACATGGCCAACAGTTACCCAGTAAATCTGCATCCTCAGAACAAAATACATGTCTATAGCAGAATTTCTCAACTGTCCCCTGCTCCTGGGTCATAATAGCCGTCTATGACCTTTGACCCTACCTGTGATAGGCTTGCTGCAGGCCTCACACTTCTTGGAGTATAGGCTGCCGAAGCACTTGAGGCAGTAGGGGTTGTCTTCGCGCGAGGTGAAGTGCTGCCCTGCCAGCTGCACCTTGCAGCCAGTACACACAAAGCACTCCTTGTGCCATGGCTCATCCCGATATGTCACGCCCCCTTTAGCCAGGGCCTGGAGGGAAGAGAGGGTCAAAGGTCATCATAGTTAGTTAAAGACCACAAGTCAAAATTATAGAATGGAACACACTCAAAATATGTGATAAAAAAAAAAAATACAGAATGGAAACCCTCTGTTAAGGCTTTTGCCGCACAACTCCTTAACCACTTTGGTTCCCAGAGTCAGGAAATAAGGAATAAGCAGGGATATAATTCTGTCGAATAAAAAGAGGGAATTTGGGGAAAATTTCCACACTGACCTTTTTGCAGCGGGTGCAGCGCGGGGCGAACTTATCCTCATAGCAGGACACGCAGTAGTGTTCATCCTTGTCTGGGATGAAGGACTTGGAGCCGATGGGCTGCTCACAGCTGTGGCAGATGAAACAGCCCTCGTGCCATGTGGAGCCACCATACTCCAACTTCCTCGTGCCTGGGAATGTAGAGATTGAGCGATAGGAGAGACAAATGAAGTGAGAAAGAAGGAGATATTTATCAATAGGACAATATTGAAGTAGAAAGCATAAAAAACTAAAGAGAAGGTCCAAGTCAGAAGATGCATGGCAGTTGACAGCGATAATAGCAACAGAATGTCCCACTGTTGAAGAAATATTTTGTTGAAGGGAAAATTGAGTGAGAACAAAAAGAAAAAGCCCTGTCAAGATTGCACAACACATCCCCGCCCGGCTGAATATCCCTGGCAACCGACATTATTGTAGCTCAATCCAGACCTGGGTTCAAATACTTTTTGAAACAATGTCAAATACTTAAAGCTGTGCTTGATTGAACTTGCCTGTTGCAATGGAACCAATAGAAAAGTCAGACATTTGCAAACCTTGCCCACCTGGTACTCCAGGCATGCTAAAGCAAATGCTTAAAGTATTTGAAAGATTTCAAATAGTATTTGAACCCAGGTCTTGTTCTATCAGATCCATCTAAGTGACCGAGTGCTTCTGAGGATTCAGGATTCCATTCAAATGGCTTAGGGGGTATTCTTGAGGCGATTTAAGTTTGGTTTGGAGTTCTAAGGAAAATGACACCTGAGCTTTACCAAGTGAAGCTTGACAGCGCAAAACTCCACCCTAGACAAGCAGCCACTAGTGACCGCACAATATCAGAATAATATGTAACACTTTATTTGGATATTCCCAACTCCCAAGTACAGTATATGGTTTGTAGATGTTCAGTAGATGTTCAATAACTGTCAACAACATTTCAACGAACTATCCACTAACACTAACCTTTAGCCTAACCATTATTCTAAACCTAACCCTAGATGCTAAAGATAGTATGACCATCCACAAAGTATCTGTAGATCTACAGTACCAGTCAAAAGTTTGGACACACCTGCTCATTCAAGGGTTTTTATATTGTAGAATAATAGTGAAGACATCAAAATTATGAAATAACACATATGGAATCATGTAGTAACCAAAAAAAAACAAATCAAAATATATGGAACGCTTTTCCAACAGTCTTGAAGGAGTTCCCACATATACTGAGCACTTGTTGGCTGCTTTTCCTTCACTTTGCGGTCCAACTCATCCCAAACCATCTCAATTGGGTTGAGGTCAGGTCATCTGATGCATCACTCCATCACTCTCCTTCTTGGTCAAATAGCTCTTACACAGCCTGGAGGAATGTTAGGTCATTGTCCTGTGGAAAAACAAATGATAGTCCCACTAAGCCTAAACCAGATGGGATGGCGTATCACTGCAGAATGCTGTGGTAGCCATGCTGGTTAAGTATTCCTTGAATTCTAATTAAATCACTGACAGTGTCACCATTGAAGCACCCCCACACCTCCTCCCCCATGCGTCATTGTGGGAACCACACAACCAGAGATCATCCGTACATCTACTCTGCGTCACAAAGACACGGCGGTTGGAACCAAAACTCTCAAATTTGGATTTATGAGACCAAAGGACAGATTTCCACCAGTCTAATGTCCATTTCTCAAGCACGTCTCTTCTTATTATTGGTGTCCTTTAGTAGTGTAGTGGCTTCTTTGCAGCAATTGGACCATGAAGGTCTGATTCACACAGTCTCCTCTGAACAGTTGATGTTGAGATGTGTCTGTTACTTGAACTCTGTGAAGCATTTATTTGGGCTGCAATTTCTGAGGCTGGAAACTAATGAACCTTTCCTCTGCAGGAGAGGTAACTCTGGGTCTTCCCTTCCTGTTGCGGTCCTCATGAGAGCCAGGCATCATAGCACATGATGGTTTTTATGACTGCATTTGAAGAAAGTTCTTAACATTTTACAGATTGACTGACCTTCATGTCTTAACGTAATGATGGACTGTCATTTCTCTTTGCTTATTTGAGCTGTTCATGCAATAATATGGGCTTGGTCTTTTTCCAAATAGGGCTATCTTCTGTATACCTGTATACCTTGATTAACCGATGCCCTCGCACATTGACTCTGTACAGGTACCCCCTGTATATAGCCTCGCTATTGTTATTTTACTGCTGCTCTTTAATTATTTGTTACTTTTATTTCTTAGGTATTTTTCTTATCTGCATTGTTGGTTAAGGTCTTGTAAGTAAGAATTTCACTGTAAGGTCTAGAATAGAGCATTTCCATATTGCCGTGTTTGATGATACTGTTATTTTTAAACAGTCAGAATTGCTATGTGTGATTGAGATACTTTGCATAATTATACTTAACACCTGTTGTATTCGGCGCATGTGACAAATACAATTTGATTTGGATAGTCCAATGTACCAGTCAAAAGTTGGACACACCTACTCATTCCAAGGTTTTTATTTATTTGTACTATTTTCTACATTGTAGAATAATAGTGAAGACATCAAAATGATGAAATAACGCATGGAATCATGTAGTAACCAAAAAAGTGTTAAACACATCTAAATCTATTTTATATTTTATACAGCATTGCCTTTAAATTGGTTAACTTGGGTCAAACGTGTCGGGTAGCCTTCCACAAGCTTCCCACAATAAGATGGGTGAATTTTGGCCCATTCCTCCTGACATGTTGGTGTAAGTGAATAAGGTTTGTAGGCCTCCTTGCTCGCACACACCTTTTCAGTTCTGCACACACATTTTCTATGGGATTGTTGTCAGGGCTTTGTGATGGCCACTCCAATACCTCGACTTTGATGTCCTTAAGCCATTTTGCCACAACTTTAGTAGTATGCTTGGGGTCATTGTCCATTTGAAAGACCCGGTTTTGGAGCAGTGGCTTCTTCCTTGCTGAGCGGCCTTTCAGATAATGTCGATATAGGACTCGTTTTACTGTGGATAGAGATACTTTGTACCCGTTTCCTCCAGCATCTTCACAAGGTCCTTTGCTGTTGTTCTGGGATTGTTTTGCACTTTTTGCACCAAAGTACGTTCATCTCTAGGAGACAGAATGAGTCTCCTGAGCGGTAAGACGGCTGCGTGGTCCCATGGTGTTTATACTTGCGTACTATTGTTTGTACAGATGAACGCGGTACCTTCAGGTGTTTGGAAATTGCTCCCAAGGATGAACCAGACTTGTGGAGGTCTACATTCTTTTTTTCTGAGGTCTTGGCTGATTTCTTTTGATTTTCCCATGATGTCAAGCAAAGAGGCACTGAGTTTCAAGGTTGGCCTTGAAATACATCCACAGGTACACCGCCAATTGACTGAAATTTTCCAAGCTGTTTAAAGGCACAGTCAACTTAGTGTATATAAACTTCTGACCCACTAGAATTGTGATACAGTGAATTATAAGTGAAATAATATGTCTAAACAATTGTTGGAAAAATTACTTTGGTCATCTACTTTGTGCATGACACAACAGACTTGCCAAAACTATAGTTTGTTAACAAGAAATGTGTGGAGTTGTTGATATATGAGTTTTAATAACTCCAACCTAAGTGTATGTAAACTTCCGACTTCAACTGCATGTACATGTAGGTAGAGTTAAAGTGACTATGCATAAATAACAGAGTAGCAGCAGTGTAAAGGGGGGGGGGGGGCAATGCAAATAGTCTGGGTAGTCATTTGATTAGCTGTTCAGGAGTCTTATGGTTTGGGAGTAGAATCTGTTTAGAAGCCTTTTGGACCTAGACTCGGCGCTCCGGTACCGCTTGCCGTGCGGTAGCAGAGAGAACAGTCTATGACTAGGGTGGCTAGAGTCTGAAATTTTTTACAAATATACATAGACCGTCACCCCTTGTCTTACCAGAGGCTGCTGTTCTATCCTGCCAATACAGTGTATAACCCATCAGATGGATGTTATTCATGTTGCCATTCAGCCACGACCTGGTGAAACATTAGATATTACAGTTTTTAATGTCCCGTTGGTAGGATATACGTGCTTTTAGTTCAGCCACTTTATTATCCAGCGATTGTACGTTGGCCAATAGTACCGATGGCAAAGGCAGATTAGCCACTCGTCACCCGGATCCTCACAAGGCACCCCGATCTCCTTCTGCGAAACCTCCGTCTCTTTCTCCTGCGAATGACGGGGATGAGGGCCTGTTCGGGTGTCTGGAGTAAATCCCACTCGTTCGATTCATTAAAGAAAAATTATTAATCCAAATAAAGTTTGACCAAATAATATTACCGTAATTTCCAGACTATTAAGCGCACCTGAATATAAGCAGCACCCACTGAATTAAAAAAGAAATATTATTTTGAACATAAGCCGCAGGTGCCTACCGGTACATAGAAACAAATGAACTTTACACAGGCTTTAACGAAACACGGCTTGTAACAAAAATAAATAGGCTTTAACGACACACGGCTTGTAACAAAAAATAAAAAATTAGCAGTAAGCTTTAGTTGTCTTTTTGCACTGAGTCAATTCCTCACACTGCTGTTTCCAACGTCTTATCATCGACTCATTAAGACCAAGCTCCCGTGCAGCAGCTCTATTTCCTTTTCCAACAGCCAGATCAATCGCCTTCAACTTGAAAGCTGCATCATATGCATTTCTCCGTGCCTTTGCCATGAGGGTGACAAAATGACTACCGTAATCAGAATGATGGGAAGTTTGAGAGCGCTCGATTTAATCTAAACAGTTCGGCAATTTCATTGGTCTAATGAAAGCTTCATGCCGCCCAAAAACTGAGCACGTCACAGAATGTGTTTATTTGTAGAAAAAAAATTGAAAGCGGGAAAAATCCATATATTAGCCGCGTCATTGTTTAAGCCGCGAGGCTCAAAGCGTGGGAAAAAAGTTGCGGCTTATAGTCCGGAATTTACGGCACCCAATCTGGTTGGCACCAAAACATGTAATTATTTTCCAGGCTCTGGAAACATGATATATTTATCTTTGCCATCATTACTGAACGAGGGTTCTCAGATATCCAACACCATCAATGTATACTGAATACAGTAATGGGAATTTTTGTCTAAACTAAAAGAGAAATAACCACAACAACAAAAAAGACCACCTCCACCACACTCTTCCTGGAATCATTTGCTGTTTTATGACTTTTCGTTTTTGGCTGATAGATAGTGGTGCTGAAATAGTTTACTGGCTTATCTCGTTATCGTCAGACACTTGGCCGCTCTCCAAGGCACGGTGATTTGGCTCAGAGACAGCAAGTAAGGAAAACTGGCAATTACTCTGTCACATTCTGCCCCGGCCGCGCTGGCTCGCTAACTATTTCTTCTCGCTCGCTCTTCTTTGTCTCTCTGACATTCGCTCTCTCTTTCTCTGGCTAGGTGCAAATGTTTTGTCGTCAAAGATTTTTTCTCTAGATCTCAAGCTTTATACGACAAAGCCTCTGTGCTTTTCATGGTCAGTAGCCTATATCTTCAGACCATCTGAAACACTCAGTTGCAGAAATTATGAAGTGCTAGGGTGACGCAAGGACAACATTTCCAAGGACATGGGGGAGATCATGATAAGTCTTGTGTCGCGTAGTGTAGCTTATGTTAAATATATATGCTAGGAGTGAGTGTGTTCATGTCAGTGGAGGCTGGTGTCACTTTAAAAATCAGAGGACGGGCTCGTTGTAACGGCTGGAAAGGAATGAATGGAAAAGTTCCATTCTATTACACCCACAATGAGCAATTTCTCCCTCCACCAGCCTCCAGTGTTACATGCATAGTGTTTCCATGCCTCCCTCCAGTACCTGGCATGACAGTCTTGTCACAGGCCACACACTTGGATGAGAACTCGTTGCAGTAGCAGTCGTTGCACAGCAGCGCCTCGTCCTGGCTGGTGAAGGGCTCGTCCGCCAGCGAGCGGTCACAGCGGAAACAACGGAAACAGTGCTCGTGGTAGTGCCTGTCCTCGTAGAACAGCTCCTGGAGACACAACAAGGGCAACAGTCGAGATCATAATCAAAGCTACCGTCCACTACCGTTGTGCCATTGAGCAAGCCACTTAACTCCTAAACTGCTCCAGGGGCACCGCACTGGTTACCTTCGCAAGACTGACAATAAAGTACTATTCTATTCTTTCATCAAAGACAATTTATAGACACAAATTCCTAGGACTTCCTGGAAAGGAGTGTAATGTAGGCCACACAATGTAATGGATGTTATGTTATTGGCTACACATGTACATTGGATACAATTGCACTGTTTCAAATGACCAGTGAACTACTGTGACCAGCATGGTCAAGTATTGTAAATGATCTGAAAAGAGTGCATTATACATCTAATTTAAAGTGTTTCCGGTTCTGTAATGAAAACAACTCTGGGTGACTCCCAAGTCATCCTGACACTGAAAGTACCTGGAGAACTCAAGCTAACACTGAGGTTTCTGGTTATGAACAGAGGGAATAGGGGAGAGGTGATAGGTAAGAGAGGAGATGGGAAAGAGGAGAGAGAGAGAGAGAGAGAGAGAGAGAGAGAGAGAGAGAGAGAATGTGTGAGCGTATGCGTGTGTGTGTGTGTGTGTGTGGTGTGTGTGTGTGTGTGTGTGTGTGTTCGACAGGGAACAGCAACAGTTTGTGTGGTCGAAGACAAACACAGGCTTTACTGTCTGTTTGCTGCTTTTGAGGGTGTCGATGATAACTCATTGGCCTCCTGTGTGTGTGTCAGTGTGTGCACTAGCCAAGAACACACCCTCATTGCTTATCCCACCGCATCTACTCCCTCTTCTTACTGTAGCAAATTATCAACTTCACGTGTTTGTGTTTTCCATTAAGGAAATATTAAAACTGCATTCATTGTGGGGAACAAGGAGACATTTCCTCACACAACATTTCATGGTCTGACACGGCAAGGCTGGCTAGTTGAGCTTGGTTGGAAAACATCTGTTATGGCATGTTAAATTTGCCTAAACCTTGCCCTGCCACATTCAGACCATGAAAGACAACTGCCTCATTTACCATACAGAATGCATAATTATCGAGATACGACCCCTAACTACCACTCATTACCATGTAACAACAGTTTGCAGTGTTGAAATCACTCAACTAGAATTGCATGCACTAATGAACATGACCCACGAGTGGAGCCAAAATGAAAGTCCTACCCTGGCGTCATGGCCGATTAGCTCCTTGCACTCGTCGCAGGTGTTGGCGAACAGGCTGTCGTAACAGGGGATGCAGTAGGGGTTGTCCCCCTCTCCCCCGTCTGCCTGGATGTACTTGCGTCCGTACAGGGACTCCTTGCAGTTGTCGCAGTCGAACCGGTCGCTCATTGTGACTTGTTCCATCCCTGCAATAGAAAAGCAGTGTCGGAATGAACATGAGCCTTTAAATGAACCCTTAGTGCTGGGGAAGGCGAGCGGCAAGGAGGCAGGGAGAGGGGGACATGCAGGGTGGAGAGAGGGAGTTAGAGAAAGGAGAGACCGTACCCATCAGTGAACTTAATGTTAACACCCGTAGTGTTTTTGTTTGTTAAATGTGTCATTTGCAAGCATTTTTCTGGCTGTTTGTCATTCGTTTCACTTTCTACTGTTCACCTTTAACTGAACTGAAGTTTAACTAAACCTTAACGCTCAATGGAGCGCGAGAGACATGGAGAGAAAGGGGAACAAAGAGAGGGAACCGGAGATGGAGAGACATTCATGAGAGGTAGTTCAAAACGGCTATTAACTTTTTTTTGCTGTGTGATGAAAGCGAGATGCACTCACACAGAGACGGACAACGGCGTTGCACAGAGCTATGCACTCCTCCGTAACACTATCAACCCCTCTGAATCTACAGTCTGAGATTAAAAGGAATGAAACGGTAAAATGCATATATTTATGTTGGGAAGAGATGGAAATCTGTGTGGACCGCCAACCGATACAGCGGTGAAGACCTACTACCCTCATGTCAAACTCATCACAGTCGACTGGTGAAAACACAAATCCAGGATAGGCCGGCCTGCCTGCCCACCCACCCAGAAAATGTGGACACCCTTTCAAATGAGTGGATACAGCCATTTCAGCCACACTCGTTGCTGACAGGTGTATACAATCGAGCATACAGACATGCAATCTCCATAGAGGCACTCCATCAAAGGCACTCCAGACCCGGGTTCGATCCCAGGCTGTGTCACAACCATCCGTGACCGGGAGTCCCATAGGGCGGCGCACAATTGGTCCAGTGTCGTCCGGGTTAGGGGAGGGTTTGGCCGGGGGGACTTTACTTGGCTCATCGCGCCCTAGCGACTCCTTGTGGCGGGCCGGGCTGACTTCGGTCGTCAGTTGAACAGTGTTTCCTCCGACACATTGGTGGGGCTGGCTTCCGGGTTAAGCGGGCGCGTGTTAAGAAGCGCGGTTTGATGAGTCATGTTTTGGATGATGCAGAACTCTACCTTCGCCTCTCCCGAGACCGTTGGGGGGGGTTTGTAGCGATGATGCAAGACCGTAATTGGATATCACGAAATTGTGGAGAAAAAGGGTGTAAAATTAAAAATGTATGGAATGGCCTTACTGAAGAGCTCAGTGACTTTCAACGTGGCACCAACATAGGATGCCCCCTTTCCAACAAGTCAGTTTGTCAAATTTCAGCCCTGCTAAAGCTGCCCCGGTCAACTGTAAGTGATGTTATTGTGAAGTGGAAATGTCTAGGAGCAACAACGGCTCAACCACAAAGTTGTAGGCCACACAAGCTCAGAGAACGGGACTGCTGAAGCACGTAACTTCACTCAGTTGTAACACTCACTCCTGACTTTAACTCTCTCTGGAAGCAACGTCAGTACAAGAACTGTTCGTCAGGAGCTTGAAATGGGTTTCCATGGCCGAGCAGCCGCACACAAGCCCAAAATCAACATGCGCAATGCCAAGCGTCGGCTGGAGTGGTGTAAAGCTCGCCGGCATTGGGCTCTTCTGGAGCAGTGGAAACACGTTCTCTGGAGTGATGAATCATGATTCACCATCTGTCAGTCCGACGAACGAATCTGGTTTGGCGGATGCCAGGAGAACGCTACAGACCCCATGCATAGTGCCAACTGTAAAAGGTTGGTGCCGGAGGAATAATGGTCTGGGGCTATTTTTCATGGTTCGGGCTAGGCCCCTTAGTTCCAGTGAAGGGACATCTTAATGCTACAGCTTACAATGACATTCTGTGCTTGCAACAAACGGGGGGGGGGACAACTCCATAATTATGCCCATGATTTTGGAATTAGATGTTCGACGAGCAGGTATCCACATACTATTGGTCATGTAGTGTATATTCCCTAACATATACTGTAATGTTATATTTATACTTTCAGTTTTTACAGGAACAGCAGTTTGACGGCATACTAGATCTTAGCTGAAGTACACACTAAAGTGCACAATAATATTGTTTGCGCATTATGGCAAATGGTAGCTGGTTGCCAAAACACTACAGTGTTGAAGGAAAGCCCTGTGGTAAGTGATACAGCACTGGCAAAGCAAGCAGCCGGGTATCCATTTACAACCGCCCAGAAATAATAATAATGTCTGATAAAATAATGAATCAAGACTTTAGAGGTCTAGTGCTGCCTGTGTCCACACACACACACACACACACACACACACACACACACACACACACACACACTCACCATTAACACACGATACTGGATCAAAGACAACATCAGACCTAAACTGTTTCAGCTCTCGGTGAGGGGCAATTCCACTGTTCAAGTAAATGTGTTTGTGGAAATTGTTAAAAGTAGTCCTTGTGCATAGAGTTCTAGGATTTGTTGATCTCTGCAATCATTGGTTTTTGTTTGACATATATTTTTTTAAATGTATCAACATTCTGTTGATGTGGAATTGCCCTGAGACAAAGGCTTTAAATGAGTCGCGTGATGGAGTCGAGATAAAAATGTATTCACCTGCTCCTAATGTTCATAAATAACCCACTGATGTGTTCTCTCTGAAATGACACCCCTTTACCCATTTTGGAAAGGCACTTTCAACCCCCTCTCCTCCCCCTTCAATAAACAGAACCATAAATTAGGGAGCGTTACTGTTGGGGAGTCCTGCTGCCTCTGTTTCACATCACAAGCCTACCACATCTCTACAACTAATGAGGCAACTGATACCTATCCCCCCCGAGGACCTGAGAGACTCAACCATTATTCACTTCATAGTCGTTAAACGTGGGGCTCGCATCACTGACAACCACCTTGGAGAAACCGAACACGGTTGATTGGATGGAATTTGATCTTGCAACCTCACGGTTCAATACTTTCTTCAGCGTGCCAAAGTAAAATGTTAGCTAGCTTCATGCCAATGACTTGTCTATACATATGACACGAGGCTAAGACGTAGGCTGCGCCATCAAACCAAAACATATCTGCCGCACCAGGTATGCGCTAGCCTTGCTTTCCAAACAGGCGAACGAGACCAGGCATGTGCATACTCATACAGTACTGAAAGTATAGGTTAGCCTGTGTTCTGACATCATCCTTCATCTAAAATAAATGGAGGATCTGTTAATTGCCCTGTTCATTTTGTGTCAGTAGCTTGCAAACAAGTCGTTCAAAGTACGGCCAGAAAGCACTTAAGTTTGATGTAAGCACTAGTTCTGTGAAGGCTGGACCAATATTGCGTCGGAGATGTCTAAACAACCAAGGTTACAAGCTTTCGGTACCTGGAATGGATCATCCAGGGCATTCTGGTGCCCATTTGTTTCCCTCTTGCATGGCCCATCCAGGCAGCTTTGTCCCAACATCCAAACTACAAGTCTATTTATGGCCCCTGGGGAGACGAGGGCTTGAGCTACAATAACCCGCCTGCCAGCAATCAGTTAAGATTAGGTAGCAGCCCGTGGCTCCAAAGGGCTCTAAACTACGGATGGGAACTTTACAGTTGTCGATATTCCACAGCCCGATACATAAATACATATTATGGTAGGACAGAACGGGTTGTTTTGACTTTACGTCTTGTAGTATTGAAATGCAAGAGTAACAATCCGTGAGGGGCGAGCGGACAGCCCTGACGGGTAAATGAACTCCGGATGCCACAGGACCCGGCTCTCACAGCGAGAGAGCATGACGTCAGTGTATGACCCTGGGGCTCCACAAGTGATTGAATCCAGAAACCAAAGCAAGACAACCTCCCTTTCAATCACCACCACCCCCTAAAAAGATGGTGAGGGGGCTGCTGTTTGCGCAGACGAGGGGGGAGGGAATGGAAGGTTGTAGGGGGTGGAAGTGGTACTCAGTGAACTACTATCTAGACTATTTCTCACAGTGTATCCCGGATTCCCGGAAGGAGTCCATATTCTCTGTGCTTGGGGCGCAGTGACTAAGAAAAACCACTTTCTGCTCATAACATTCCCAAACACTAGAGTAGTGAGTGACAGAGTCCCCTGACAGAGACTTCTAGGAAAACACTACCTCCCCCACCAAGGACGACCAACGACAATTATGTTTATGCTATCATATCTTACAGTAAGGTTACTTATACTCCACTAGTAATACATTCTGGTATATTACATACATTCCCTTTAGCAACTGCCTGAAAGACATTTAGCTCGATGGAAACGCATCCAGATGCTGTAAATGCTATATACACTGTAGGTAAAACGGAGTGACTTCTCACACTGCCTTCTCCTCTGACTTTAACTCTTTCAAGGCGGTTGTTTGGAGTTGAAGTTTCTCATTCTCAGCCAGAACATCCGGTGAGATAGCTAGAGAACATCAAGGTCGGTCTAGTCTAGTCATCACAACCCCCCCGATAGACGAGTTGGCGGGCTGATTGGAGACCCAACAGAGAGAGGTTTATGTGTAGAGAGAACCCTAGCAATCTGCCTCTATTGTTTTATCTCTATGGGTATATGCAAGTTGTTTACTCATTGCTGCCACCTCAGTCAGCACTATATGCCGTTTGATCATGCTCTGACTCAGGATGTGCGCCAGAGATGGGTTAGTTAGGGCTCCCTCACACCAACCCCAGTTCTCGGTCCGGTTTTACCGACAGCCCGCTAATCCCCTGCCCAAACTTTGCTCGCGCTTCGGTTCACTCCAAAACGAGCCGGCAGTTGCACTCCGTGCTGGGAACAGTCCCTAGCACTCTTCCCCTGTCCCAACGCCCAATGAGAGTATTCGCTTGTAAAACGTCTGTTTGGCTACGGTCAGAGTTGCCAGACAAAGCAGTAGACAGTGTGCTACATCAACAGATGAGAGAGAGAGAGAGACGGTCCCCGGCTGTCGAGGAGACTGTAGCGAGTTCCACGAAGTATGCTACACAAGCAAATGATGACATAACCGTCTAATGTTTCACAACACCGGCATACCATTGATGAGACAAGTTGTTGTGAAGGAAAATGTTATGAGGAGCATGAGCAGAGATAGTTATTCTAAAAGGATTTCAAAGTGTGGATATAAGGGGGATATTTACGAGACAACCAAATAAACCAAGTGCATTACAGGCCTATCTATAGCCGGAGTGCACACTACTAACGTGTGTGAATCTTATGGGAAACACATGCATGTCTTAGGGGCTGAAAAATGTGACTCTATAGCTACTCTACTTGTGTCATTTCTCGACATTTCATCTATAATCATGTGTTGAGGATTAGTCTGTTGGAGTGGATCAGAGTGTTGGTGAGTAAGCGTTAGGCTGTTGGAGTGGATCAGAGTGTTGGTGAGTAAGCGTTAGGCTGTTGGAGTGGATCAGAGTGTTGGTGAGTAAGCGTTAGGCTGTTGGAGTGGATCAGAGTGTTGGTGAGTAAGCGTTAGGCTGTTGGAGTGGATCAGAGTGTTGGTGAGTAAGCGTTAGGCTGTTGGAGTGGATCAGAGTGTTGGTGAGTAAGCGTTAGGCTGTTGGAGTGGATCAGAGTGTTGGTGAGTAAGCGTTAGGCTGTTGGAGTGGATCAGAGTGTTGGTGAGTAAGCGTTAGGCTGTTGGAGTGGATCAGAGTGTTGGTGAGTAAGCGTTAGGCTGTTGGAGTGGATCAGAGTGTTGGTGAGTAAGCGTTAGGCTGTTGGAGTGGATCAGAGTGTTGGTGAGTAAGCGTTAGTCTGTTGGAGTGGATCAGAGTGTTGGTGAGTAAGCGTTAGGCTGTTGGAGTGGATCAGAGTGTTGGTGAGTAAGCGTTAGGCTGTTGGAGTGGATCAGAGTGTTGGTGAGTAAGCGTTAGGCTGTTGGAGTGGATCAGAGTGTTGGTGAGTAAGCGTTAGGCTGTTGGAGCTGAGCCGGTGTAAACATTGCAAGGAGAGCCCTTGACGTACTAGACGGCGACGTCGCCCTGTGTACTTTGCCCAACAGGTGTTCTGTGTAGAGTTCAAGCTCTTGCTTGCCTGTGTGTACTCTATGATTAAGCACAAACATATACACACACATACAAACAAGCACAGGCACACACCCACGAGACAGTCCTCACACACACACACATACGTCAACCACAATCAATGCTGCTGTATCTTTGAGTCTCCTTTCCAAAGTGTGGAAAGGAGACTCAAACAAGGTCAACAAAACCTTGCTATTATTACCGACTACGACCGTTTTAACTTGGACAAGAATGTGTGCTCCTGGTTTCAAAATGCCTCCTCTATTTTACTGACTGGGAATGAGACCAGTTGTTGTTGTTCTTTTTCAAGGACATATACGAAGGACATGAATGGCCTTAAATGGATATCTTAAAGTGTGAGAAAAGAAAAAAGGATAGACTACCAGAATATTGGGAGTGGTTGTGTGTTAGACATGAGCTAACCAATGGTCTCCTTAGGGATATTACCTCTCTAACCTCTCTGCAGTAGGTCAGGCAAGTCTGATGTGCACGGAGTACTTCAGTACAGTCTATGACCACTCCTCAGTTCGTCTGAGTCTATCCAATAGTTCTCCTACATCACAAAGACATGGAGTAGAGGGGAAACAAAGATGGCTTCCTATTGCAGCCCAAAGGAATAT
This sequence comes from Salmo trutta, assembly GCF_901001165.1. NCBI lineage: Eukaryota > Metazoa > Chordata > Actinopteri > Salmoniformes > Salmonidae > Salmo > Salmo trutta. The sequence goes on along the minus strand of NC_042993.1, from coordinate 27,338,438 downwards.
AGTTTACACACATTGAACTAACCATTGGTGTATATAAAAACATATACACTACATTAGCAAAAGTATGTGGACACCTGCTCGTCAAACATTTCATTCTAAAATCAAGAGCATTAATATGGAGTTGGTTCCCCCTTTGCTGCTATAACAGCCTCCACTCTTCTGGGAAGGCTTTCCACTAGATGTTAAAATATTGCTGTGGGGACTTGCTTCAATTCAGCCACAAGAGCATTAGTGAGGTCGGGCAATAAGGCCTGGTTCGCAGTCGGCGTTCCAGTTCATCCCAAAGGTGTTCGATGGGGTTGAGGTCAGGGCTCTGTGCAGGCCAGTCAAGTTCTTCCACACCGATGTCAACAAACCATTTCTGTATGGACCTCATTTTTTTTTTACACAGGGTCATGCTGAAACAGGACTGTTCCCCAAACTGTTGCCACAAAGTTGGAAGCACAGAATCGTGTTAGGAATAAATGGACTTCGTACAGTTCGCAACGAGCCAGGTGGCCCAAACTGCTGCATATACCCTGACTGCTTGCACGTAACGCAAGAGAAGTGACAATTTCCCTAGTTATAAGAAATTCATGTTAGCAGGCTATATTAACTAAATATGCAGGTTTAAAAGGATATACTTGTGTATTGATTTTAAAGAAAGGCATTGATGTTTATGGTTAGGTACACATTGGTGCAACGACAGTGCTTTTTTTCGCGAATGTGCTTGTTAAATCATCAGCCGTTTGGCAAAGTAGGCTGTGATTCGATGAGAAATGAACAGGCACCACATCGATTATATGCAACACAGGACATGCTAGATAAACTAGTAATATCATCAACCATGTGTAGTTAACTAATGAATATGTTAAGATTGATTGTTTTTTATAAAATACGTTTAATGCTAGCTAGCAACTTACCTTGGCTTCTTGCTGCCCTCGCGTAACAGGTAATCAGCCTGCCACACAGGCTCCTCGTGGAGTGCAATGTAAGGCAGGTGGTTAGAGCATTGGACTAGTAACCGGAAGGTTGCAAAAACAAATCCCCGAGCTGACAAGGTAAAAATCTGTCGTTCTGCCCCTGAACAAGGCAGTTAACCCACCGTTCCTAGGCTGTCATTGAAAATAAGAATGTGTTCTTAACTGACTTGCCTAGTTAAATAAAGGTGTCCAAAAATACTGATTACCGATAGTTATGAAAACTTGAAATCGGCCCTAATTAAATCAGCCATTCTGATTAATCGGTCGACCTCTAGTTAAAATTAACCTGCTTAGTATTTTTCAAATTAAACATGACAATTGTTGCATTCGCTAAACTGGCTAGAATGGGGAATATGAGAGGGACAGAGACAAAAGGTAAAGACAGAGTGAGGAGAAATTAAGAAGAAACCAAATGGAATAGATAGAAAGAGCAAAGAAGAGGGTGACATTTAGAAGGAAATCCAATCTTGGCGTGGGATCTGAAACCTATGACACGTCATAAATCAGAGCAGAGGAAAAGTGAAACGTTGGGTTTGGATAAACACATACCACCACATTGTGTTCCTCAGTTCTACCGTCTGGATGTCTTCCAGACAGAGTAAAGCTCCTTGGCTGGCTTTGAGATGGGTAGAAAATACAGCGTTGGACACTTCACTATATCATTTAAGGCCCAGTTGAGCATATCGAGAAAAGTTCATTTGTGTTACAGCCCAATGGCAATATGGCCATTTCAGAACTTCGCCAAATGGGGAACCTCTCCCGGTCTTATTTACTCAATGCATCATGCCGTGTCAGCTAGATAAGACTTTCCATTTGGTGACGAATGCTAAAATGTCAATGGCGTGAATTACACAATATTTTAATGGTCTGTTTGTGCTAGACTGTCATTAGGATTACAATCCCTTTACTCATAAACTGGAATGCAAGGCAAGGTCAGTGTCCTTTGGGATTTAAACACTTGATAATTCTCAAGGACTACCCTCTCCATAGAGAAAACTATGAGGCCAAGATGACTGGACATTTGCCTAGCCACTTCGGTTAACATCAGGACATCAACGGGCTGGCAGGTTCAACTACCTTTTTAGGCTTTTGGGGACAGAATGATCTAGCTACTGTACGTCATGCTAAATAAGTAGTGTCTTCAGAAAGTATTCACACCCCATTACTTTTTCCCCATTTTGTTGTGTTAGTCTGATTTTAAAATTCATAAAACTGAAATGTCTTGAGTCAATATGTATTCAACCTCCGTTATGGCAAGGCTAAATAAGTTCAGGAGTAAAAATGTGCTTAACAAGTCACATAATAAGATGCACGGACTCACTCTGTGTCCAATAACAGTGTTTAACAAGATTTTTGAATGGCTACCTCATCTCTGTATCCCACACATACAGATAATTGTAAGGTCCCTCAGTCGAGCAGTGAATTTCAAAACACACATTCAACCACAAAGACCAGGGAGGTTTTCCAATGCCTCGCAAAGAAAGCCACCCAGTAGATGGTTAAAATAAAAAAAGCTAACATTGAATATCCCTTTGAGCATGGTAAAGTTATTACACTTTGGATGGTGTATCAATATGCCCAATCACAACAAAGATAAAGGTGTCCTTCCTAACTCAGTTGCCGGAGAGGAAGGAAACAGCTCAGGGATTTCACCATGAGGCCAATGGTGACTTTAAAAGAGTTACAGATTAATGGCTGTGATAGGAAAAAACCAAGGGTGGATCAACAACATTGTAGTTACTCTACAATACTAACCTAATTGACAGTGAAAAGAATAAAGCATGTACATTAAAAAATATTCTAAAACATGCATCCTGTTTGCAACAAGGCACTAAGGTAATACTGCAAAACAATTGGCAAAGCAATTAATATTCTGTATTCAGGACAAAAAGTCATTGGATTTGCCCCAAACATACAACACATTAGAGAGTACCACACATATTTTTTACTATACTGGTGGCTGCATCATGTCATGGGTATGTTTGTATCCGTTAAGGAGTATTTCAGAATAAAACTGATTTTGCCTGTGCTTAGCTCCATTCCTCGAGGAAAACCTGGTTCCGTCTGCTTCCACCAGACACTGGGATATGAATTCCCCTTGGAGACGAATTCACAATGAACTTAAATACAAGGCCAAATCTGCACTGGAGTTGCTTACCAAGACAGTAAATGTTCTTGAGTGGCCAAGTTACCGTTGACTTAAATCTACTTGAAAATATAATGGCAAGACCTGAAAATGGTTATCTTGCCATGATCAACAACCAATTTGACAGAGCTTGAAGAATTTAGAAAATAATAGGGAAATGTTGCACAATCCAGGTGTGCAAAGCTTTCAGAGACTTACCCAAAGGTGCATCTACAAAAGTATTGATTCAGCGGTGTGAATATTTATGCAAATTAGATTATGTATTTCCTTTTCCAAAAATGTGAAGAAAAAAATAATAATCTAAAAACAGGTTCACTGTCATTATGGCGTATTGTGTGTAAATGGGTGAGAATTTTTTTATATTTAATACATTTTGAATTTAGGCTGTAACAAAATGCGGAATAAGTCTAGGGGTATGAATACTTTCTGAAGCCACTGTAACGCAGCCTATGCAAGTCAGTTGACAAGAGAGACTAGAGGCACAATGAGGCAACATAAAGTCAAACTAGGGGATACATTTCATGTGCAACATCTGTTTGTACTTTCTAGTTGTGAGCTGCTCTCGCTGGCATTCGCTGTATCAGATAAAGACACTACAGTAACTATGAGGAAGGGGTGAGCCAATGAAGTCCAAGGAAGCAGAGGAAATTGCTCATGAAAACGAGATAACACCATGCTTACAGTCACTAGAACAACCCAATGTGCAGACCCAGACCACAAAGATGCTTTCCGCTTCTAACTGATGAATGACGATGCACATGGGGATGACGCAGAACCTAGCTAGCTGCTTTCCAATAGTACCCAACATAAAAAAAACAAGGAGGACAAAGGCGCTCACTCTTCATGATTAAAATGCCTTTATTGAGGTGGCAAGTTCAATGGAACACCATCTTAAACTGATGTGTTTCGGTAGGTCAAACCTTCGTCAAACCAACATTTCCTTAAGTGTGGTTGGAACAGGCCAACTCCACCCCAGCACTCCATAGCTTCCACGGGTCAGGATACTTACATAACCATTGCGCAATCTGTGGCCGTTGCTGTTTACGCTTCCAGCCTCGGCGTGGAGCCACAGATCGGACGCCATCGGTAAACAAACGGAGGCTCCAGCCGAAGAGTTGCCACTTCTACATCTTTTCTCCCCCACTTTCAGACGAGAACAACCTGGCCCACCCAGCAACATCCTTATTCCTCAAACATTTCATGAGGCTACAATCAGTAGGCCCCATTAAAACACTACTGCTGTGGCCACCGCTATTCTCTGTGGTCCCTAAAATAACACCAACGAGATGCTTTGTCTCTACTGACCATTTTTCATACTATCAAGCTGACTCAAGCCATACTGTGCTGGCTCAGATATTTTCATTCTTTTCATATCGTCCTTTCCACATGGTTTCATCAACTACGCTGGAAGCGTACACAGGCAGATCCAGTACAGCTCAGCTTAGTTTAGCTCAGTAGCGAGAAAGGGGTACACTGTTCCTATGTGGAGGGTTTGACTTCACCAAAAGAGGGCTGGGCAGAGGACCAGACACAGGAGACCTAACTGGTCATTGTCCCTGAGCATTTAAACACAGCCTGGTGTGGTGGTGGGAGGACACCGAGGGCTCCAATGAGGGAGAGTGTCGTAAACATAAAGGAGGCCAAATGAGTACCTGTGGCAGGGCCTTTGTAATTTGTCTCTTCTCTTAGCTTTTAATGAGCGAGCAGGTGTTGAGGAGAGATGTGATTTAGAGATTTGAAGAGAGGCAGAGGAAACCCTGGAAAAGACAGGCCTATGTGGGACACAAACCTCCGCTAGAAGGTTAGCAGGGTTTACTTTGCGCAGTGAGTAGACGGATATATGCTTACTGGCCCTGAAGGGAAAAATGGGGCTTAACATTGAACAGGAGTTTCATGGTGATTTAAAGCATCTTATGGAGAATGTCAGTAAACCACAGGAAAGGAGGTAACGCAGCTCTCATCAGTAATTGCTGCAGGCCTATTACTGACTTCTGGAAATGCCAAAGAGTACATTGTGATAAAGCCGCATTCTTACTTGCCAAGAGAGGACATGCTCATTGTGAGGAAAGAATGAATAGCTACTCTCAGAAGTAAAGCAGTCCGAAATGCAACTTTCATATATTCCCCCCCCCCCTCTGCGAACTGTCTATCCAAGCTTACCATAACGCTCCCCCAACACCAAACAATAACAGAAAAATGATCCTAAATCCTACGGTGCTTTTTCACCCAACCATGAAGGACAGCTTTAGATTCTGGAAAATGTATCTGGATGTATTTTTATATCACTGTGTGGATGGTCAAAAGACTACGTTTTTGGACCACATTTGTCTTCCTTTGAAGAGAAAAAAAAAACGCTGCCATACATTACAATTTCACATCTGGTTTGGATTCGGGGAAGTATGCAGTCAACTCCAGCATGCCAAAGGAGGTTTTGGACAGTCACTGCCTGGAGAATGCAGGAAGGTCTGTCTTTACTTTCTCTGCAGCACTGGTATTTGCCGGTAAATGTTAAGGAGGGCAGAGGCAAAAACGGAGAGAGCGAGAAAGAGAAAGCGGGAGGTACAGTAAGTGACAAAGACAGGTAGCAAGCGAGAAAATATCTCGGCCTAGATCTGAGTGGGAAACACTAGTTGATGGGAAGATAATGACAAGACTGTCAGCATTGCAAGGGGAATATAGGAAGTGAAAGAATGCAGAGACTAAAGAGCTGAGCGAAAAGTCTATATAGAGAATTTTTCAACAAAAGGATAAAAATCTAGTCATGGTAATAAAAGAAAGCTTATGACGTTATAAACAAGAGAATAGACTTAAATGCTAAGGCGAGAGAGCGCAATGTCTGAAAAAAGGAGGAAGCATGTAGCAAGTTGACAGTCATTACAGCAAATCTTCTCAGTTAGGGCCCTAGTGGACATTGGTAGGAAGTGTGTTATATGGAGTGGGGTGAGTACTATTCAGAAGCCACTGTATGAGAAGGTGGAGTATATTATTCCTCCTTGAACAAACAAACAAAAATGGCCCTGATTCCCAGGAGTGTCCTTGCTCCCCCGTTTCCGGCTGACCCGCGGCACCGTGCAGATTTATTACCAAACATGGCCATCCCATCATTCTCGTCAATGTCCTGTCCTCCCCCTGGCTGGGCTGCCTGTCATCATCTGCACTCCAATCCAGGGGATAGGCCAGGACATCTCTTTCATCTCTTTGAAAGCAGAACCCTACAGACACTGGCAGAGTGAGGGGAGGGTTTGGCTCAGTATCATCCTCTGAGGCTTCATTGGAACAAGGTGCAAATGCAGACATGAAGATAACATGGGAAGTCGATTGTTTCAATATCTGTCGAAGGCTGTAGTTATTTTTTTGTGCGCCAAATTTCATTAATGCTTGCAACAGAACAAAAACACACCGCACTAGCTTGATCCTTGAAAAAGTATTGCATTTCTCCCACCTAAAGGAGAATTGCTCTACTAGAGCATTAGGACCAGAATATTTAGTTACAGTAGGTCAGTACACTCTGGCTCCCTTATAGAGTGATTCAGCAGCAGGTCAGCCTAGCTGGTCTCTGGAGAGGATGGTGTTTGCACCAATCTTCAGAAGGGGAAACGGAGGGAGTCCTCCTATGCAATATCTTCACTGGCGTTTCATCTCTGCCGGTGTTTTACATCTCGACCTCCCTCCCGCTCCCCTCGTTTGTACCTACAGCCAGACACAACAACCTCCCCAGTCACCAGACACAACAACCTCCCCAGTCACCAGACACAACAACCTCCCCAGTCACCAGACACAAGGCTGTTATGTCTGGAGCCAGAAACAAAACACAAAATCTGTCAGATATTTTTGAACGGTGGCGCCTTATTGACACTTGGATATTGGTACGGAAATTGTGATTTTCTAATTTGGAGGTGAGTGATCCAGTCATAGAAATGGATTCAGTCACACGTTATGCTGTAGTACAGGCGTCTCCAACAGGTCGAACGCTGGTAGCTCGCAGCCCACCTATCATTAGCTTGCCAAACAATTCTGAAAGTGCATGTGTTCCAGCGCAAACTGTCCTAAACAAATCTCACAAGTATCAGACACCTCAAGCACTAACCAATCAAATCGACATTATCCCACTCCTAGTTAGCCAGAATTGGCTTAAAAAGCCAAACGTAGCACAACATCTGCAAATTAAGTTCCATCAATATTGCCCCTGTATGTCTGTGTGCTGCGCACGTTTGTCTTTTATTCACTTCCTGTAACCAGTTCGTGATAATGAGAACTGTCTTCTGGGTAGAAAAATACTTACCCCAAAACCTTCTCAATTAAATGTTAACTGCAAAGTAGGCTTACCTGGTGGAATAATATAATGATTATTTATATAAAATCAGGTGGGACTTTGATTTAAAAACTCTGTCATGATATATGCAGTGGTGTAAAGTACTTAAGTAAAAATACACTACTACTTAAGTTGTTTTTTGGGGTAACTGTACTTTACCATTTACATTTGACTACTTTTACTTCACTACATTCCTAAAGAAAATGTACTTTTTATTCCATACATTTTCCTTGACACCCAAAAGTACTTGTTACATTTTGAATGCTTAACAGGACAGGAAACTGGTCCAATTCACACAATCATCAAGAGAACATCCCTGGTCATCTCAACTGCCTTTGATCTGGCGGACTCACTAAACCCAAATGACCCTGGCTATCCGTAAAAAAAAAAATTCAATTCACCCTGACAATTGCGACGTCTGGTTTGCTTAAAATAAAGTATGTGAAATTATTTATACTTTTGATACTGAAGTATATTGAAAACCAAATACTTTTAGACTTCTACTCAAGTGGTATTTTACAGGGTGACTTTTGCTTTTACTTGAGTCATTTAAGGTATCTTTACTTTTTTCAAGTATGACAATTGGGTACTTTTCCCACCACTACTAGCAGTAAAAACATCCCTAGACCAGCACATTCCTCTTTCACAAAATGCACAATTAAAGGGGTATTATACAAAAAAATCTAAATGCGTTTTCCCCATTTTTTTCAGCCCTCAAAAAAATTGCTGATGCAATTTAAGCATTGACATGGACTTAGAACATCCAATGTCATTGTTTTCTCTATGAATATTTGTAATTTTGAGTGAATAACTGAAAAAATCCCAAACCAGGAAAAATAAAATGGAGAAAAACAGAATGTGAAATTACAAAATAGTGCCTATTTGAAAGCTAGGAAAGAATTAATGAGCTGCTTGTGACATGTTTCATCATTTAAAAGTAGCTAGAAAATGTTGGAGACCCCTGCTGTAGTAGGACTGGTCTCAAGGCTGAGATAGGACACCGGGAACTTGATATACAGAACAAAGGCATTTCTCAGAGCCCGGTCCATCATGCAGAGACAGTGGTGAAAGATCCATGCTGCCTCTTATCCTTCCTTTCCAGAGCAGTGGATTTCCTTCGTAACGGACAATGCAAATTCCATCCTTCCTGGTTTCTAGGGATCTGACCTGAATGACACTTCACATTCTGTATTTGCTTACCAAAATGGTCATCTGTGTAGTTCCCTTAACCTTTGACACAAAGTTGGCTAGTCAAATGCTACACAGACCATTTAGCATGACAGAGTAAGCACATTGTTCATGAATACGTCAGCAAGTTGATTTGACATCATCCCCTCATGCCCTACCGCCTTTTATAGGTCCATGGCTATTTCCAACCCACAGGGACCAAAAACCAAGGCTAGACCATGCGGCACAGAGCCAAAATGGCTCTTGTAAACTGGCCATTCCCAGGTGGTCGCCTGATTCTGCCGACTCAGCACAGTTAGCGAGGGCATCAAGGAGCTGGTGTAGAGTTTCAGAGCCCGCACAGTCAGCAATTTGAGCACCCTTTGATGGCGACGCGCAATTGCTGCTCGCCACAACTGCAAGCAATTATTCCTCTCACACACATGGCCACTCATGATTGCTATGGTGGCACCTGATCGTTGGGTTAAGATGCCAGATTTTTGGCCAATGTGGCAAGGGTCTCTTTCCCTATTGCTCGCTCTCTCTATTTCAAACCTACATGGGGACTATCTGGAGGCTTTGTGGCTTGCAGGTATAGGCATCGGAGACATGTCCTATTAGAAGTGTTCCATATTGGTCCTAGTAAGTACACTTGTAATGAGTACCAAAGTTGACCTCATCTACCCTAGCTGTGTTCTCTGCAACTCACAAGAGTAAATTGCTGTCACCAAAAACCCTCCCTTTCTCTCTCTCTCGCTCCACAACCTTGAAAAGATGGGTTTATTTGTGGGGAAAAAACATCACGTATGTCCAGAAAATGCTGAGGGAACCTGCCGAATGGGAAAGGACTGGGATGAATCACCGTTAAAAGTCATTTCCAGTAATATCCAGAGGTCCTTTTTTTCTTCACAGAGTAAGGTCTCCTTGGAGACGTGCAAACAGTGCCCTCATTCCCTGGCACCATAAAACGTTTGGCAGTGAAGTGTTCCCTTGCTTCTTGTCCTCCCGGAGTTCTCCGAGGGCAGCAACCAGCGTTCCGGAGGTGATGCTGTGGCAATGCGAAATATGTTGACTATCTCACTCAATGTACTGTATGATACATTTTTTCACTGAATGAGTAGGCACATGCTCGTAGATGAACTATTTCACTGTCAGGGGATACTGTACATGACTTGTGGGCGGACTTCATTCATTTTGCCCCGATAAAACCACATTATGTCTTTGGCGGAGGAGCTGGATCTAAGGAGCCCAAAATAAAATGAATATACAAAACTGATGCAACACTAGAAAAATTGGCCAAAAGCCTCCAGAACATGAGGAACAGGTCAATCCATGTCAGTACAGTAAGGGACAGTGTAACAGAAGCATATTAAAAGCAGCGTACTAAAGAACAATTAATACACAATTAATCTTCTCCTTTCCCCCTTCTGATAACCAGGCGGCGAATCGCATCTCTGCATGTCTGGCAGACATATCAGTGTGGATGACGGATCACCACCTCAAGCTGAACCTCGGCAAGACGGAGCTGCTCTTCCTCCCGGGGAAGGACTGCCCGTTCCATGATCCAAGAACCTTGGCGTGATCCTGGACAACACCCTGTCGTTCTCCACTAACATCAAGGCGGTGACCCGATCCTGTAGGTTCATGCTCTACAACATTCGCAGAGTACGACCCTGCCTCACACAGGAAGCGACGCAGGTGCTAATCCAGGCACTTGTCATCTCCCGTCTGGATTACTGCAACTCGCTGTTGGCTGGGCTCCCTGCCTGTGCCATTAAACCCCTACAACTCATCCAGAACGCCGCAGCCCGTCTGGTGTTCAACCTTCCCAAGTTCTCTCACGTCACCCCGCTCCTCCGCTCTCTCCACTGGCTTCCAGTTGAAGCTCGCATCCGCTACAAGACCATGGTGCTTGCCTACGCAGCTGTGAGGGGAACGCACCTCCATACCTTCAGGCTCTGATCAGGCCCTACACCCAAACAAGGGCACTGCGTTCATCCACCTCTGGCCTGCTGGCCCCCCTACCTCTGAGGAAGCATGGTTCCCGCTCAGCCCAGTCCAAACTGTTCGCTACTCTGGCACCCCAATGGTGGAACAAGCTCCCTCACGACGCCAGGACAGCGGAGTCAATCACCACCTTCCGGAGACACCTGAAACCCCACCTCTTTAAGGAATACCTGGGATAGGATAAAGTAATCCTTCTAACCCCCCCCCCCTTAAAATATTTAGATGCACTATTGTAAAGTGGTTGTTCCACTGGATATCATAAGGTGAATGCACCAATTTGTAAGTCGCTCTGGATAAGAGCGTCTGCTAAATGACTTAAATGTAACAAAAACAGAATAACAGGCCTAATAACTGGGTGTGTTAATGGAGCGACAGGCAGACAGACAGGCATTTCTATGTCGACAGTCCCATTCCCCCAGTTGGCCCGTCTGATACATCTCAAATTTGTATTTTCCACTCATAAAAACGTAATGACCCTTTCTTTCATTCTGGTGTTTGTAGGAGAGGCCATAAGTGGGTTCCTTTCCTGCTGGACGGCGACCCTATGACTAGCATGGGGTCAACGACAATGCGGGGGCCAGTTGCTCCTTCCTGTCCCCCCAAACAGAGATCGCTCTGGGATATCTCACAGATCCCATCCCAGTACACACGAGTACTATATGTGCACACAAACACAGGCATGCACACACGGTCACAAAGAAAAACAGACATGTACTGTATAAACACGCCTGACGCAGAGACAAGCAACTAGACAAAGGAACACACAGGCCACTGTCCACACATACAAACATATACAGCACATGCAAAAGTTCACACACACACACACACACACACACTTTCTTTACACTGAAAAGCTAAAATGGGAAGATAGAGGGCTCAAAGACAAAAATACAAAATCGGGGGACAATGGGTGACTTGTGCAGGAAGACCAGACACGGCGAGCAGCTGCATACACACACCAGCAGTTTGTTTAAACTGAGTCCCAAATGGCAACCTATTCTCTATAGTTCACTATTTTTGACAAGGGCACATACGGCTCTGGTCAAACTATGGCCACTATATAGGGAACTTTTTTTTAGGACTTCCCATTGAGTGTAATTACTGCTCATATTCACAATTCCAACTCTTCCACTCATAAATGAACCCGATAAGATCCAATAACTTGATATATTTAGGAAATGAGCACTAAAAACAAAGTGGGCAGATCCTGGTCATTGTCTTCAAAGCACACGGAGTGGATAATCAGTCCAGACAGAGAGTGGACCAGACTGGGATAAGAAGCACTAGGGTTTAATAGGCATAATCCTGCCAAATTACCCTCCTCACTGGTATAAGAGACCAATGAAAGCTGTGCTCATTCAAACAGTGATTTCATTGAAGCTGTCATAACAGGGAAAAGTGACAACTTTTATACACACCGGCCATGGAAAAAAAAAAAAAATCTGCATTAGGCCACTAGGGAATAATGACAAAACTTACACAACCACAGTTACAAAACATCCTTCCAGAGTTCAGCATGAGGGAAGAAAGAGGAAAGACTGCTGGCTTGTGCCGAAACACGCCTCTCCTGACCCAATTTTACGATCCCCATCAGACCCATCAAAAAGGACCACCTCCTTTCTCCTCCCACCCCCTTCTCTCATTTTCTTTGACCTTCACATAGGACCCGAGAGAAGAGAATGTCACGTGTCCGTTGGAGAAGACTGCATTGCTCATTTTAGCGTCGGAGGTCAAATGCATGCTGATGAATTGCCACAAAAAAAATAAAATAAAAAAAATAAAAATAAAAAAATCAGGAAGTCCATATGTGAGTGGTGCAGCCAGTGGGGGTCAGCGACCCGCTGGTCATTTTTCCCCCTCTTCGTACCGTGGGGAGAACGCCCCGGCTCTCACACACACACACGGCTGGAATAAGCACACTTCAAAAGGTGTCCATAAATCAAGCTGCCATGCCAAGGACTCCACCCCGTTCCCCTCTGCTACCCTTCCCCTTACCTCTCCATCTCTCTGCCCTTCTCCAACATGAGAACCTGGACCATGTTCATAGTTGTGCATGAAAGATGGTAGCTCATGCGCCCAGAGATGAAACTCCTCATTCTATGTCTATAAGGTGCAATATCTGCTGGACTTTGCAATGCAGGCACATTCTCCATGCTCATTCACTCTGGTCCCACCCTTCTTCTGTCTCCAATGCTGAGGAAAATGAGTCAGAACTTGTAGTAGCCAGGTCAAGGGCAGGTCATTGCTTCCTTGTCATTGAATATATTTGGGGAGGGGCAGGTTGTTATAAGTAGATTCTCAGTAGACACATTTTAATCATCATTATCAAAAATAGCAGATATACCTTGGTGCGAATGGACAGGGAGTTTCTTGGACTTGACTATTGTAGTGTTCAATAGGGCTTGAAGGAGAGCCCAATCTAAGAAATCCAGTTGACTTTACCAGAGGAGAGCCACAATCCGTCACGCTCTTATCTCGCTGTGTCACATGGGATCTCTATCATGCAGCCATGCAAAACACTATTCGTCTTCTCCGCCTAATTCACTGCAAAGTCCACCCAGCGCTTTGGTTAAACAAAGAGACAACGTAAGCAAGCACAGGTGTTTCGGTAAACACAGATAGTAGAGTTGAATTACGTAGAGTTGAATTACGTTGAGTCCCAATTAGACATGTCTTATCTCTCTCAATCTATCAACCGCAATCTCCCCGCTCTTTCTCAACTCCCTCTTTTACTCTGGTTCTATACATCTCTTCTTTAGGAGACGGTAGGCTATAGGAAACAGTATAGGCGAAACCTCAAGACTAGGACTTAAGAACAGATTAACAGAGTAGGAAGTAGTGTTGACATGATACCAGAATTTTTTCTTCGATTCCAATACCAGGTTGGCATCACGATACTCGATAACATGATAATAATATTTGATACCAAAACGATACAACGGCAAAAAACAAGACGCATTACCTAAAGTCACAGAATTGCACTTGATCCAGACAGATCTTTTTAGTTCAATGTCATTACATTTGAAGAAAATGTTTGAATTTTGAATGTATGCATTTTAAATGAATCAATTATAAAATCAATTTGATTTTCTTTTTACCAATCCAACTTCGGTATTGATTTATTCGTATGGTAAATCTACTGATAAACAGGGTAAATCAAGATGTAACCTAGGCCTATTCACAATACCGGTGAATGCATATTCAATAGAAGTGTGTGCATGCATTGTGTTATTGAGCATGTATTGACTGATTTCATGGGGCTACAGATGAAAAACAGTTTCCTTTCCATTTGGGACTTAGTTTATTATACTGATCAACAACATTTGCATAGAAGAAGCAGTATCTTATTTTATAAAAAGTGAGTGCTTATTCACATACACAGTCAGTTCAAGGATTGAGCAAAGATGATCTTGACTGGGAATGATCAGGGGAGATGAAGGAAATGAATAAAGTTTGATGACTATGAGCTTTGGATTTCAACAATATGTTTTTATTATTTAGTTATGTTTCGAGGTACTACGCTAGTGTATTGATGTTAGCGTCAGCTGTAAGCTAGCAAGGAAAGTTGTCCTACAAAGCTGGAAGCTACCGATATCTTTCATTGTAAAGTGTTCAAGCCTGTAATGAACATTGTTTTGCGAACAGTAATTAAGAGTTTCAACATGCCGTGTTGCATTATTCAAGTGTGTTAACTTCTGTGCAGCCTAAGTGTTGGGCTAACATGATGTAGCCAAGACTCCCAGTGAGTGCAGTGGCTCCTCAGGACAGGCTACAGTTAGCAATGAGTAAGTGAAGCAGGAACGGCGCGCTCAAGCTATAAGGGGACATCGGCTGCGCTATTGGACAGACTTGATCCAAATCAGTAAACGACGTGAGATTTCACAGAAGTACCGAAAGTAACAAATTCTAGTACCTAAAAGTACAGAAGTTTCGGTATACCGTGCAACACTAGTAGGAACAGGAAAATATATTTAGCAGTGAGACGGGAAAAGACAGAAACCTGGCAGACAGACAAAGTGTGTAGTCAAAGGCGCCAGGTTTAGTCACTGCTCTGACTAAACCTGGCGTCTCCATCGATCAACTAAAAGTACATGTTTGTCACACAAGGTGTAAATTAACGAGATCTACTGCACAGCCCTGATTAGTGGGCTGCTAGCTTGCACAGCATCACAGTCAACCACAGATGGTGACATAAAAGGGCATCCCACGGTAAACACCATTCAATCTGGCTACACTGTAAAGGTTAAAAAGCTGGCACCCACACACACACACACGAATGTGTAGGAGCACACATATACACCATACACAAATTATCTCTGCGTTCAACAGAGAAGTATGACGTGGTCTGACCTATGATCCTTATCTTTATGCCGACTTAAGAAGACCGAAAGCCATATTTAACATCATAGTGCCACTGGGCAGAGACGTCAGTTCAACGTCGAGCTTTGATTTTACATTTGGTTGAGTTGTGAATTCAACAAAGTGTTACCATATCATTGGATTTATGTATTTTTTTTTTTAAATGGGTGAAAAAAAGATGAAATGCCCTTATGTTGATGACTTTTTTCAAATCCAATCACTTTTCCATGTTGATTCAACGACATCACAGATTTTTTGGGGGGGGTTGAAATGTGGTAACAACGTTGATTCAACCAGTTTTTGACCAGTGGGGTGCCACTGTTTTCTTAAATTCTGTTTTCGGAGATCACAAAATCTTATACGGTTTCCATCTACCAGCTTCTTTAAGAAAGCAGGCGAGGGGATGAAGGCAGCCGAGGGGGGTTGAAATATTTTCGGGGTTTAGTCATGGTGTTGGTGTCATTGGCCCTATGCTGTACTGCTTTCCAAGCAGTCTGTTCTACTCATTGATTTAATTTCATTGCACTTGCATTGGATGTGGTTCTGTTTGATGCTGGATGCCTAGGTCTCCTGCTCCCCTTAAAGTGCAACAATTACTAACGTATGTCAAAAAGTAGAGAACAAACAACTAATAATGTTTGCCAGACTTTGCTCGAGAGGAATGGGTGAATGTGTTGAGAAATGTACAGCTTTGACTTTGTCTCAGTGGAGAGTAGAGAGGTAATCTGGCAACCCCCATTAAGTTAGTCTGAATGGAGATGGCAACATGCATGGATGGTTACCTAGACCCCGGCTCTACACCTTTTGAGGATACCTGAACAGTGCAAAGCAGCGATTATATTCCAGCCCACACCAATGGAGCATTATAGCAACATTAGTATTTTTTTACATCCTAAGCATTGTATTGAAACTGATTCAAGAATACTGCCCTCGTAGGTGTAATAATCCTAAACAGGAATGCAGCTAGGAAACTATCGATTTCACTCTGACCAGAGGTCCTCTAAGCCTTTCAGTTCAGGGTCACGGTCAAAGTCGGTGGCCATGTTTAGGGATAGGGTTCCATCTGCAGTAAGGGTCAGCTTGGTGTTTGATGGTCATGGGCATGGGAGTGATGTCATCATGAACATAGAAACAGAATCTGTTGGAGTCTATGGATGTCACATTCCCCTTCAAATGAAGACATCGCCCCAAAGATACCCTCCAACGCTCTTCCCTCTCGAATGACGTCACAAAAATATGTCTTGATCGATGGGAGCAAGACACTTAGAAAAGTCCTGCTCAGAGAACCAGAAAGTCTGGACATTACTCTGCGTCTAACGGGCCTGGAAACCTCAAAGAAATGTGCACAACAGCAGACACAACAACATCAACAGAACCTCCATGACACCCAGGTCTGGGTCCCATCTGTGCTGCTAAACATGTTAGATGTTCTGGTCTCTGCTCTGGAATGAGTTACAGAAAAACATTTTTTTAGTTGTTTCAACTACAATGAACAAAAATATAAAAACACAACATTTAAAGTGTTGGTCCCATGTTTATGATTTCAAAAATTTCACACAAATTTTCCAGATGCACAAAAACATTATTTCTCTCAACTTTGGTGCACACATTTGTTTACCCTAATCCCTGTTAGTGAGCATTTGATCCTTTTTCAAGATAATCCATCCACCTGACAGGTGTGGCATATCAAGAAGCTGATTAAACAGCATGATCATTACAGGTGCACCTAGTGCTGGGGACAATAAAAGGCCCCTCTAAAATGTTTAGTTTTGTCACACAACATGCCACAGATGTCTCATGTTGAGGGAGCGTGCAATTGGCATGCTGACTGCAGGAATGTCATCCAGAGCTGTTGCCAGAGAATTGAATGTTCATTTCTCTACCATAAGCCACCTCCAACGTTGTTTGAGAATTTGGCAGTCTGTCCAACCGGCTTCACAACCACAGAACACGTGTAACTACGCCAGCCCAGGACCACCTGCGAGGGGGAAATATTTGTCTGTAGTAAAGCCCTAATTCTGATTGGCTGGGCCTTGGTCCCCAGTGGGTCAGCCTGGCCTCCATGGCTGCATCCCTGTCCAGTCGTGAAATCCATCGATTAGGACCTAATGAATTTATGTCAATTGATTGATTTCCTAATATGAGCTGAAACACAGGAAAATCTTTGAAATTGTTGCATGTTGCGTTGATATTTTTAGTTAAGTATAGACTTTTTTTTTTAAATATATATTTTTTTAGTTAAGATGGCCAAATAATAGGTGAATGAACACAAGACAAGTTGAGCAAACACATTTTATGTTGACAGAAGTTTTGCCTGACTTCTCAAATTGGTGCCAAGTTTGGGCCAACTAAAAAGGTTAAGTTTAGCTAACACTAACAGAAAAGTTGAAGTAAAAAAAAAGCTGTTACTTAATAATAATTAGTTGAAACTAGGTAACATTTTTCACAGTGTATATTCAACTATCCAAACATCCTGGGCTTAATCCACCCTTTGGTTCTGCGAGCCCTATCAAACAAACAGATTACGCTCTTTGGAGTACATTAGTCATATGATCTCATACAGCCGACTGTTTGACAAAAGACCTTAAAAGTAAAAGGTAAAGAGTTTAATCAAGTGTGTCTGAAAATTACAACGTTCTCTTCCGCTCTTTGTTGAATTAAAAAGGTAGACGCCGCTAAATTACTTCGCCATGTGCAGCACTGCAGCTAGAGATGAGAGAGATGCGAGAGATGCAAGACTTGCGGAAATTTACCCACTACGCTGTTTATTTTCTGCATCTACGTCATATTACTGAGTCTAACGTGCAGAAAAAAGGGAGTGGAATTTCTCCGGCCTAGTGCCTAACACGAACCCCTACAAGCGAGAGTCAATAGCATTAGTATGGACTGAACGTCAACTAAACAGTAGGGACTTGCAGTAACCTCAGATTAAGCCATGCTGTGACAGGCCACTGACAGATGTGCCTTCGAGATTTAACGGTGTTCCTCTTGGGCCACTCCTCTCTCCATCTCCTTTCTGCAGCCCTTCATTCAAGATCCCTGGCAGTGGATCGCCATTGCTCGTCCTGTCGTAAATCACCATCTTCTTCTCCTCGTCAACCAGGAGCTGGTGTTCTTTTATAGCCAAGCCAAGGACACTTTCTCCCATTTATGGTTCCTGCAAGTGCAAGGCATTGTGATGGCTCCCCCTCTACTCTGCCTCTGACTCTTGCACATTAGTACCAACATGTACCCATGCTGCTGCCAAGTAAACACTCCCCTATGTTTATGTTGGACTTGGGCAACTTATCATATACACTTCGATTTACGGTCCACGGAGTGACATACGCTCACACCTTTAGTGGAATGTGTGAATGTGGCAGGTCGGTCTGGCCTGTCTTAGCCTGCCTCCTCTGAGGAGAGAACTCGACTGTCTATTCAACTACGGAGATGGGAAGAGAAAAAGGGAGCGGGAGAGAAAAGGAGAGAGGCGGCTACTGAAGATACCCGGATAAGGAGTCACATTCTTGATGGCCCACCAGTTCCATCATGCGGAGCAGGGATTTGCCTGTGTTTACTTAAAGAGGGGAACACGCTCACTCGCAGCTGTGCTCCAAATAAACAAGACAGCCATATGAACTTAACAGAGAAGAAAATGCATATCTAATCTGTACAAGTAACATTCATGCAAGACGGGTCCGTCCAGGGTCGGCCAGGGTGAGCCAATCCATAACTTGGGTTGAGGAATTTACGCACGTACACACTTCACACAGCCCCTTCAGAAAAGATGTGCTGAGTAACAACCTATGGTACAGGGTTCAGTATCTGCACAAAAGGGGTCCACATACATCCAAACACACAAATTCAAGGAAATGCGCGCACACACACACACACACACACACACACACACACACACACCTCCGATTACTCCACATCTGTGACGATGTCACAGTCATTTGGTTTCATTTCTTGCAGATGTGGTGGGAGGCTAGGCTCATTAAGTGTTGGGAAGCAATCAAGCCTAATAAACTAGCCTTGGCACTTAGCTCAGTGTGCGTGTGCGCGCGCGAGTGCTGGGGCAAGGTGGGTAGCCGAGCCATATAAAGACAAAGCCTCTGCAGTGGTGTTGATGGCATGTTGGAACAAACAAGGATTGCAGGCAAATTGCTAGGCCAGGACATCACTGTTATGAGAAAGCCTTGTGAGCATGCTGTTGTGAAAAGACGTCAGGCCCTCCAATGCTCTCTGGTTGTATCGTTAGCATTAGCAATAGTGCTGGGCCTTGTTCAGGGCTGTTGAGAATCACTCTGTGGTGGGGATCATAGCAAGCCACAATGCCTCAAAGTGATGGCCAATTAGGCCATATGCTTGGTGAGTGAGAGCAACCCAAAAAAGGAGAAGACACTCCAGATGAACAATGACTTCTGTCACATACATTATGGGAGGTGTAAATCTAGCCGAGAATAGGATTACTGAAAGATGACAAGAGATACAACATGCTTATCACGGGTGGGTGATCCTTCAGGACAGTCTGTCCCACAGATGTGGTTTTTTGGCAGCTGATGTGTTTGATCGATCAATGGATTTCTCGATAAAACTTCACCCTTCTTCCTCATTGTTATTCCTTTCATCGTTATCAGACAGAAGGTTTCTGGTAGGTCACGGTCCTCGAAATAAATGCTTTGGGAGTTGCCAAAGTAACAAGGGACAGCTACGGAAGGGATGTTTAAGTTACTGTATGGCGAATATATCTGTAGAACATATACACTCCCACTTCAATGGAGGACATAGGGCTGCTGAGTGAACAGTAGCAAAGAGGCCTGTACACACTGTCTTTCTCAGGTTTGTTGCAAGATGAAATTACACACCCCACCACGCTGTATAAATTATTGGACTGCATTACACCCCCCCCAAGGTGCCTCTGCTAATCATATAGTCCTATCCTATGATTTAATCATTAGCCACATCCCTACGTAACCATTACTGTATCTATTAAATTCATAATACACATCACATTACTCGTTATCTCAAAACCGGCTGCAATTTGTCCTCAAACTTGCAATGTGTACCTTGTGCACTTTTACACGGCTTGATGTGACTTGCTTGTTGGTTTTGGAGGCATGTTTGCTGGAGAAAGAAAATATATATTTATGGCCTCCATTTATTCAAAAACAGGAAATAAGAGTGATGTTTATAACTGACAAGGCACTGCGGTGTGGCTGCCAGTGTTCTAGGGCACATTCTCTAACAGTGTTGCAAGTTTAGGCGAGGGGGATAGTCATGCATGCCAAAAGATGAAATCAACCATCAGACTGCCTAAGCCTGACTGAACACGGTCCTCACTTTGTTTCACAACAGTTCAACTGAGAAGGCAGGTTGCCTCACTATAGACGTGCCACTAAAATGATGAACCTTCTCTAACAGTATAACATTAAATCAGGAGGGAGGGTGTTGATACTAACTGGACAGTCCGTCTCCCATCATGACTAGGGCCATGTGTTTTGCGCAATCATGTGATATGCCTGGATTTGAATCTTTAATATTTTTTATTTCAAACGGTCCTCTTTATGTCAGATGGTCCAGAATCATCCTCAGCCAATTGCTTTCATTTGTCTAATTCTTATTTTTGGATCAGGCTTAAAATACAGGATAAAATCTTGCTATGTCACATGATTGTTTTGTGCAGGAGGGGACTAATTATGATTACATGCCTTTCAACATCTCAATAGCTATACTTCTCATTGTCTTGCAGTAGACAACATCCTACTGTAGGCCTGGGCGCAGCCAGGGAACCAGTCATGGCTGACTCACAGAGCCGGATACATAACTGGGGGGGTGATGATGACTCGACAGGAATCGTGTACCTAAACATCTGCTTCGTCACAAGAACTATGGAGCTGTAGCTGACGTCATGCAGTTCCAAACGCAAATGTTTTTGGAATAGCCAAACTCTTGCACGACATGCATTGACAAGATCGGGTAGAGATGAAGGATTATTTGATGTCATAGTAGGGACAAAATAAACATTTATGATAGAAAGAGGTGAACAACATCATATGGAAGAGAACGACATATGGCATAAATAACCTTTATACCAGAGAGAGAGAAGAGACCGAGGAGAAGAGACCGAGGAGAAGAGACCGAGGAGAAGAGACCGAGGAGAAGAGACAGAGGAGAAGAGACAGCGCAGCAGGGAACACCTACGCTGCCTCCCGCAGAGGGTCAAACTCTCAGGATCGTATTTCATTCATTTACCAACAAAGCAGCCGCTGGAGGAAGCCGTGCACCCTCACAATAACACTGCAGCACCTGGACACCCACCCCCACTCACGCAGGAAACATGAGGTCACCCCCCCCTTCACAGACAGGCCAAACACACTCCAGCTGCCTGCCACGCACCCCCACACTCAATTGAAGGGTGCCTGGTTAGTGGCTAGTCTGGCTACCAGAGGAAGGCAGGAGGAAGAGGGAAATGGGGGTTGAGGGTATAGGATACAGAAAGAAAAGCCTGCTTTGGAGGTAATGCTTGACAGGTCCATTTCAGGACCACTTGTGTGCTCAATACCTTTATTATGTTATCTTTTTCTGTAAAACTAGTGTTCATATTGCCTGGGTAGCTTAACCAATATTTCACATACCGCAATAACGATTCCCCTTAGAGTGTTTGAGAGTCAGCAAATAGACAGCAAGCAGACCGCAAAAAGTAACAGCTACAGGAACCTTCCTCAGAGTTGGAGAAAGAGGGAATGAAAGGTGTGCAGCGTCAAACCTGTCACTACAATTCAACATTCCAGTCCTTAGCAACCTGCACTTGACTGTGGATTGTCCGTCATCATTGTACTATGGGTTAGAAACTGTCAGCCTCCAAACCCACCCACCAGTAATTCACTACACCCACAATAACATTTGCAAAATATGTGTGTGTATGTGACCAATACATTTGATTACAAGTCATTATGGTCCCACTGAAGTTTAAACATGGCACCACTCCAAAACAGAGCACTACTAACCTTCAGCAAAACAGAGACCTACAAAGAAGGTGACCGGTCACTTAAAACGCCATAGATAGAAAAGAAGAGAAGCCAAATACATTATATACTCCATAAGTTGGGTCAAGGCAGGAATGCCAGACACTACATACTGCATGTTGGCTTTTTTTGCCCTCTGTGAAAAAAAAAGTCACTGTAAAACCAACAGACTGGCCTTGTTGACACAGCAGGACACTACAGATCACACAGCTCTTCATAGGAGGAAGTTGAGTTTATTTTTTATTCAACCTTTATTTAACTAGGCATGTCAGTCAAGAACAAATTCTTATTTACAATCACGGCCTACCGGGGAACAGTGGATTAACTGCCTTGTTCAGGGGCAGAACGACAGATGTTTACCATGTCAGCTCGGGGACTCGATCCAGCAACCTTTCGGTTACTGGCCCCACACTAACCACTAGGCTACCTGCCACCCCAGTTGTGGTGTACAAGTGAGAGGAAGAGCGGTTTTTTCAAAGTTGACGGCAGTACACCCTAGATAGATAAAATAAATAATTCAAATAATGAGCGATATTGTATGCCAATTTTTTTATTTTACACTAATAAAATAGCTCAGAGAAAGAGATTAGTTGTTAAACAATCCTTTTTTTAAATCAAAATGATTGACACTGACATTGATTAGTGATGTGCAGTTCGCAAACAATTCATTACTTTTGAACGACTTAATACGCACTCCTTCGGCTCAGTGGCTCAGGAGCCGTGCTCCGACCAACAGCTGTCTGTCATAGATGTGCGCAGGGACAAAGATCAAGCTGCAGGCAGCATAAAGAAGAAAATACCCGAGTGGCGCGGCAGACCCGGGTTCGATCCCAGGCTGTGTCACAACCGGCCGTGACCGGGAGTCCCATAGGGCGGTGCACAACTGTCCCAGCGTCGTCTGGGTTAGGGGAGGGTTTGGCCGGGGGGGGGACTTTAATTGGCTCATCGTGCTCTAGCAACTCCTTGTGGCGGACCGGGCGCCTGCAGGCTGACCTCGGTCGTCAGTTGAACGGTGTTTCCTCTAACACATTGGTGCAGCTGGCTTCCGGGTTAAGCAGGCGCATGTTAAGAAGCGCGGTTTGGCAGGTCATGTTTCTGAGGACGCATGACTCGACCTTTGCCTCTCCCAAGCCTGTTGGGGAGTGGCAGTGATGAGACAAGATCGTAATTGGATCGCAACTGGATATCACGAAATAGGGGAGAAAAGGGGGGTGAAATACACACAATTTTATTTTATATACACTGCTCAAAAAAATAAAGGGAACACTTAAACAACACAATGTAACTCCAAGTCAAATCACACTTCTGTGAAATCAAACTCTCCACTTAGGAAGCAACACTGATTGACAATAAATGTCACATGCTGTTGTGCAAATGGAATAGACAACAGGTGGAAATTATATGCAATTAGCAAGACACCCCCAATAAAGGAGTGGTTCTGCAGGTGGTGACCACAGACCACTTCTCAGTTCTTATGCTTCCTGGCTGATGTTTTGGTCACTTTTGAATGCTGGCGGTGCCTTCACTCTAGTGGTAGCATGAGACGGAGTCTACAAACCACACAAGTGGCTCAGGTAGTGCAGCTCATCCAGGATGGCACATCAATGCGAGCTGTGGCAAGAAGGTTTGCTGTGTCTGTCAGCGTAGTGTCCAGAGCATGGAGGCGCTACCAGGAGACAGGCCAGTACATCAGGAGACGTGGAGGAGGGCAACAACCCAGCAGCAGGACCGCTACCTCCACCTTTGTGCAAGGAGGAGCAGGAGGAGCACTGCCAGAGCCCTGCAAAATGACCTCCAGCAGGCCACAAATGTGCATGTGCCTGCTCAAACGGTCAGAAACAGACTCCATGAGGGTGGTATGAGGGCCCGACGTCCACAGGTGGGGGTTGTACTTACGGCCCAACACTGTGCAGGACGTTTGGCATTTGCCAGAGAACACCAAGATTGGCAAATTCGCCACTGGCGCCCTGTGCTCTTCACAAATGAAGCAGGTTCACACTGAGCACATGTGACAGACGTGACAGAGTCTGGAGACGCCGTGGAGAACGTTCTGCTGCCTGCAACATCCTCCAGCATGACCGGTTTGGCGGTGGGTTAGTCATGGTGTGGGGTGGCATTTCTTTGGGGGGGCCGCACAGCCCTCCATGTGCTCGCCAGAGGTAGCCTGACTGCCATTAGGTACCGAGATGAGATCCTCAGACCCCTTGTGAGACCATATGCTGGTGCGGTTGGCCCTGGGTTCCTCCTAATGCAAGACAATGCTAGACCTCATGTGGCTGGAGTGTGTCAGCAGTTCCTGCAAGACGAAGGCATTGATGCTATGGACTGGCCCGCCCGTTCCCCAGACATGAATCCAATTGAGCACATCTGGGACATCATGTCTCGCTCCATCCACCAACGCCACGTTGCACCACAGACTGTCCAGGAGTTGGCGGATGCTTTAGTCCAGGTCTGGGAGGAGATCCCTCAGGAGACCATCCGCCACCTCATCAGGAGCATGCCCAGGCGTTGTAGGGAGGTCATACAGGCACGTGGAGGCCACACCCACTACTGAGCCTCATTTTGACTTGTTTTAAGGACATTACATCAAAGTTGGATCAGCCTGTAGAGTGGTTTTCCACTTTAATTTTGGAGTGTGACTCCAAATCCAGACCTCCATGGGTTGATAAATTGGATTTCCATTGATTATTTTTGTGTGATTTTGTTGTCAGCACATTCAACTATGTAAAGGAAAAAGTATTTAATAAGATTATTTCGTTCATTCAGATCTAGGATGTGTTATTTTAGTGTTCCCTTTATTTTTTTGAGCAGTATATTTATAGAACTGATAATTGATCGTATGGTGCAAAAATGTATGCAAGAAATGTATTATTGAATGTTACGATGGACACAGATTTGTAGAACCAAAACATACACACAGCCTTTGCGCAACAAATTCGAACTCGAGAACGAATCGTTGGGGTGCTGCAGTTCGCGAACGATATGGTGCCAATCACCCTCACGGCAGTCAAGCAATACATTCTGCCAAGAGTTGTTCAAATGCGTCAAGAAATTCTTATTTGTATGCCTAGCAATCAATAAATGATAGTGCGCTTTAAACAATGTCACAAATGACAGCTCCAATTATACAGACAGCTCCCTTATTATGAATGGCATGTGAACGTGAGGCTTGCAGAATCATGACTCTTTCGAGTTTTCAGTTCATCGTTCACAGGTAGGGGGTCCTGCATGCTCTGGGCATTACTGACTCAAATTAACAAAATTAGTCAAAAGAAGATCTGAGTCAGTAAAAAGAGATGAACTTCCAATCACTACTAAAGATTAAATAAAGTAGTCAAAAGTTTTGTATTTGGTCCCATTTTCCTAGCACGCAATGATTACATCAAGCTTGTGACTACAAACTTGTTGGATGCATTTGTAGTTTGTATTGGTTCTTTTACAGATTATTTTGTGCCCAAGAGAAATGATTGGTAAATCATGTATTGTGTTATTTTGGAGTTACAAAATCAGTCAAATCTAATGCCTGATTCCGTTAGTTTTCCACCACAAATTCTTAGTTTTTTCCCCCTCAGGTTTTGGTTTTTCCCTGCTTTTTCAGGTTTGGATGTTCTAAGTCCACAACCATGCTTAAATCACATCAGGTGACCAGTTTTGAGGGCTGGAAAAATCTAAGACACTTTCATCTTTGGGTGTAGTTGCCCTTTAATTTAACTGTGCACCATCCTGAGACCATTCGGTTAGCGATGCTACTGTAATCTGCAATCGCATGATGCGATTGCAGATTTTGCAAATGGCCACTGGATTGATACAAACAATCATATTCTGCCAGGTAGGCATAGGCTACTTTGTAGTTAACATTTAATTGAGAAGGTTTTTGGGAACCTTTCCATCTACCAGAAGAGGTTGTCTTATATTAGCATCATCGCTAATGGCTACACAAAGTGGTAGACTAATGTGCAAATTCAGACAGGGGGATTCCTGTGCCGTTGCCTCTTCAGAAAGTTTATGGGAAAATATGAATCACTGATGCATTTTGTTCATGTCTTATGATAATCTTTGGCATCTTAATGCCTTTTCTAATACACTTAGTTGATTTCCTATGTTCAATAAATGTTTTAATATTGTTGAATTGCGTTTTAATGTCTTGATTCTGTGATTCCGTCTGCATTTTCGCAGCACTGAATTAATAAGGCCCTAGAGGGTCAAAGATCATTCACCGTTACCAATAACGGGGTGAGGTAAGCATGTCTTGGGGGTATGATCTTTGACCCTCTGACTTTCATAAGTGACAATGTGATGCTATGGAAAAATGAAGATCAATGTCAAAAGTAATCTAATTCCCATCAAATCTAATTTCATAAATCAAATGTAATTTAATATAGATCAACGAGTACTATTATTTCTATCCGTGTTTATGAAACAAGCTGTGTACTTGATCTATTAAATCTAAGGTTTTTGCATAAGATTTAGTGGTAAGACACTTATTTCCATCCTTGTTTATGAATCAATAGCATATTTTCTTAAAATCATTTATGAGATCTTTTAAGAAGATATACACTACAATACCAAAAGGTATGTGGACACATGCTCTTCAAACATCTCATTCCAAAATCATGGGCATTAATATGGTGCTGGCCCCCCTTTTGTTGCTCCACTCTTCTGGGAAGGCTTCCCACTAGATTTAGGAACATTGCTGGGGGGGACTTACTTCCATTCAACCTTAAGATCATTAGTGAGGCTGGGCATTGATGTTGGGCGATTAGGCCTGGCTTGCAGTCAGCATTCCAATTCATCCTAAAGGTGTCTGATGGGTTTAGGTCAGGGCTCTGTGCAGGCCAGTCAAGTTCTTCCACACCAATCTCGACGAACAATTTCTGTATGGACCTTGCTTTGTGAACGGCGGCATTGTCATGCTGAAACCGGAAAGGGCCTTCCCCAAACTGTTGCCACAAAAGTTGGAACCACAGAATCATCTAGAATGTTGTTGTATGCTGTAGCCTTAACATTTCCCTTCATTGGAACGAAGCGGCCAAGCCCGAACCATGAAAAACAGCCGCAGACCATTATTCCTCTTCCACTTAACTTTACAGTTGGCACTATGCATTGGGGCAGGTAGCGTTCTTCTGGCAGATGGTGAAGTGTGATTCGTCACTACAGAGAACGCGTTTCCACAGCTCCTGAGACCAATGGCGGCGAGCTTCACACCACACCACTCCAGCTGACGCTTGGCATTACGCATGGTGATCTTAGGCTAGTGTGCGGCTGCTTGACCATGGAAACCCATTTCATTAAACTCCCGATGAACAGTTATTGTGCTGACGTTGCTTCCAGAGGCAGTGTGGAACTCTGTAGTGAGTGTTACAACTGAGGACAGGCGATTTTTATGCATTAAGCGCTCGGTGGTCCCGTTCTGTGCGCTTGTATGGCCTACCACTTCGCGGCTGAGCCGTTGTTGCTCCTAGACGTTTCCACTTCACAATAACAGCACTTACAGTTGACCGGGGCAGCTCTAGCAGGGCAGAAATTTGATGAACTGACTTGTTGGAAACGGGGCATCCTACGACAGCGCCACGTTGAAAGTCAATGAGCTCTACAGTAAGGCCATTCTACTGCCAATGTTTGTCTATGGAGGATGCATGGCTGTGTGCTCGATTTTATACACCTGTCAGCAATGGGTGTGGCTGAAATAGCCGAATCCACTAATTTGAAGAGGTGTCCACATACAAAAGTATCTATAGTGTAATTGGAATGGTGCCGATTTATAAATTAGATTGGTACAGTATAACAGATGCTCAACACTGACACACCCAGAAGAGGAGCTCCTTTGAAGAACACTGTAGTTTGTCAGACCTCTGACACTTTAGTGAGAGAGGTTAAGGGTGCGTTCCTCAGCTAAGGTGAGGTGACGCAACAACCAAATGGGCGAACTTTGATGGTTCACGCTCGGTTCATAGCCTAACTTTGGTTGGCCCCTAAGGCTATTGAGTCTGCCGAAAAGAATGCGGTGATTGACAGAGTTGAAATCCTTGGCCAGGTCGATGAAGACGGCTGCACAGTACTGTCTTTTATCGATGGCGGTTATGATATCGTTTAGGACCTTGAGTGTGGCTGAGGTGCACCCATGACCAGTTCGGAAACCAGATTGCATAGTGGAGAAGGTACGGTGGGATTCTAAATGGTCGGTGATCTGTTTGTTAACTTGGCTTTCGAAGATTTTAGAAAGGCTGGGTAGGATGGATATAGGTCTATAACAGTTTGGGTCTAGAGTGTCTCCCCCTTTGAAGAGGGGGCATGACCATGGCAGCTTTCCAATCTTTGAGGATCTTAGACGATACGAAAGAGAGGTTGAACAGGCTAGTAAGAGGAGTTTCAACAATTTCGGCAGATCATTTTCGAAAGAGAGGGTCTAGATTGTCTAGCCTTGCTGATTTATCGGGATACAGATTTTGCAGCTCTTTCAGAACATCAGCTGTCTGGATTTGGGTGAAGGAGAAGCGGGGGGGGGGGGGCTTAGGCAAGTTGCTGCAGGGGGTGCTGAGAGGTTGACTGGGGTAGGGGTAGCCAGGTGGAAAGCATGGCGGGCCGGGGTTAGCAGATGGGCCTCCGGGGTTCGTCGCAACGGAAGAGCCTGTTGAAACTCCTTCAGACGGTTACGTCGGCAGACCAGTCGTGATGGATTGGCGGGGCTCCGTGTCGGCAGTAAAAGGGTCCAGGCCAATTTGCAAAATAGGTATTGTATCCCAAGAATTGGCTGAAGGACCTCGTCGGCTAGCCTGGAGATGGGCCTAGCTCGAGGCTAGCTCCAAGCTAACTGGTGCTTGCTTCGGGACAGAGACGGTAGCCAGGAGTAGCCACACGGATAGCAGCTAGCTAGCTGCGATGATCCGGTGTAAAGGTTCAGAACTTGCTGTAGGAATCCGGAGATGTGGCAGAGAAAAAGCAGTCCAATATGCTCTGGGTTAATATTGCGCTGTGCAGACTGGCAGGAATTGACCGGGCTGAGGCTGGCTGATGTCCGAGTTAATGGTGATGACTGGTAGCAGTGGCTAACTGACTCTTAGCTAGTAGCTGGCTAGCTTCTGATGGGGGTTCCGGTTCTAAAGTGTAAAATATTGAAGAAGAGTATGTTCAATCCGTAGATGGATATTGAGAATAAAAATATATACGAAGAAACCGATATATACACGGGATGGGACAAGACAAAACAGATGTCCGACTGCTACGCCACCTTGGAACCTAGCCATTAGCCCAAACAAAGCACACCCTATTTTAAAGTGGATACATGTGCATCCAGGTATACTTATGTGGGTGAGTCAACTTATTTGAATGACATTATTTTATATGTTATTAACAAAGTGTGCTCCACTTGAAGTAGAAATTGAAAATAAAATTATTACTTGAAACAAACTACAGGAAATGGGATAACTGCTAAACAACTGCAATAATGGTTGCTTTGGTTGTCAACAGCCTTGTGGCTATTGTAGTCTTTTGAGTGTAGAAAAACAGGGATCTCTAAAGTTGTCCCAGGTGGGGCAGGAGGCAGGAAGCATGCAAGGGAGAACCAACTGCGCAGGAGCCTTACCGAGTTGGTCTGGAACTCACAGTAAGCCTGGTACCACAGCTATTTTAAGGGTATGATTTATCTTCTAGTGACCACATGTTCCCTTTCTCGCCCAATGTAACGTGTGAAACGGCAACAGATGAGATAGCAACATGACTAGGGATGCAAAATTCCCAGGTTTTCCTGCTTATTCCAGAAGTTTTCTAACCAGGATTTTAGGAAAACTAGGGAATTTTGGGAAAGTTCAACCTTAAATATGGCTAGCATTTACAGTGCAATTATGAAAATTCACAACTCAAAACACAGCGACATAGACATCCCCATCCCAAACACATGGCCACAGAACTGCTCAGCCTTGGGGACTGACCACCGAGTCAATGAGGAGGGCTTCCCTGTGGCTCAGTTGGTAGAGCATGGTGTTTGCAATGCCAGCATGGTGTGTGCAACGCCAGGGTTGTGGGTTCGAAAAAAAATGCATTGTATGCTCTGGATAAGAGCGTCTGCTAAATGACTAAAAATGTAAAGAAAAATGTAAAAAATGTGAGGGAACTGCTCAGCTACCTACCTGCATCAGTGTTAGGATGCCCCAGACATGCCAGCCCTGATGACAGCCTTAAGGTTCAACATGTAGCACGAAAGCCAGGGAAAACAGAGGGAATAGTGGTGATAAGTATTCCATGGCTCCGTCTCAAATGGCACCCTATTCCCTACATCGTGCACTACATTTGACCATTTTTATAGGGAATCAGAGGATGTTGGTGGCACGTTACTTGGGGAGGACAGGCTCGTGGTAATGGCTGGAGCGGAATCAGTGGAATGGGATCAAACATGGTTTCCATGAGTTTGATGCCATTCCATTTGCGCCGTTCCGCCCATTACTATGAGTTGTCCTCCACTCAGCAGCCTCCACTGTATCAATTTGGGATGCAGCCCATCTGTGGGCACTGGACAGGCCAGCACTCCCTGTGACAAGAATAGTCCCCATTTCCCTGCAATCCTTCCCTCTGTTCTCCACTCATGGCTCCCTCTGTCTTCAGTCCCAGTTATCACTGTGTGTAATTACTGAAGGTGCTAAGTGGCAAGAATTTTCATATTTCCTCAGTGCAACTGGAGCATGTTCAGGGACACTAAAGTCTAGAGAACCTCCAATTATCTCAGTACTTCTAGACCCTTGTATAGAAGACATTGTTATTATGTCTTACTCAGTATTTAACCATGTATAGACATTAAATATCTCTCCAACCAACTGAAACTTGGAGAAATCCACAAATTAAGAGATATAGCCTATTATGTCACCTTTCCTAGTATACTTATAAAGGAGATACTTGGAGTCGTTTAGGTGGGAGCTATTGACCGTTTGTTGCTTTAGAAATGTGAAAAGTAGAAACATCATATTGAAATTGACACATCATTAGTCAAAAGATCCCATTCTATGAGGCTCTTATGCTTGACATGTGAAAACAAAAGAGTACATGCTGTTATGGCATTACTTAATAACTCCCTTTGTTGCATTGCCCAGCAGAAAGCTAACGTTTAAAAGTATAGTCTAGTCTCAATTTCCAGTTGTTCTCAGGTTACTTAATGTCATTAGTATAATATGGACAAACTGCTACATAGTTGGCTATTTCTAAATTGTCTGGTGATCCTTTCTTCCTGTCCTGACATGGATTATACGCATTGCTGTATCATTCATTCATTCATTCATTCATTCATTCAGAATCCCGGAGCACTGCTGAACTTAGTATTTACTTCAATAAAGCACATTAGGCCTACATTACTGACGTCAGGCTCAAATGCGCAATGAATGGGATTCATAACAGCACAAACGAATGATTACAAAGAAAGAATGCACATGGACTCATTGACGAAAACCAAAGAATAAGAAACGTGTGCGTAGGCCTACCCAAGGACAGTGGCGATACGATGGCGAAAAGTTTGCAATTCATTCTTGTAGGTAGAATGGGTGATTGCGCTTACCCGACGTTATATCCGCTGTTGAATGCACCTTTGCGACTTGACAATCGAAGCCCACCTCTCGCGCTGTGTCACCAGACATTCAACTGATGAGAATTGCAGCCGGTCTACCGGTCGCTACTCCAGTGGCAGATTATTATACTGTACAACTTTTCCCGTTCCTTTTTCACTGCAGTCTACTCGGACCTCTAACTGTACGATGCTGAAGAGTGACAGAGTTCACCGGCTCCACTGTCTATGAGGAAGTTAGTCACAAGACCCCGCCCCGATATTGGAGAAAAAATCTCCTCCTTCTAACTTCGAACCTTCGGAGTTTGGTGCAATTCCTAAATTTGGTTATGCCTCAGCAGTTTTTATATTGTTATGTCAGTCACTGACAGTCACTCAAGTCGCCCATGTCAGCTCACATTTTTTATGATTTGGTAGTTAGTCTAGACAGCTATCCAAACGTGTATTAATAATGGTTGAATTACTGACCAGGACCCCCATTGATTTGCTTAGTCACGCTCACTCAGATATATTAAATGTGGGTACACAGAGCCACTGCAGCCCCTCGTGATAAATGCAGATGTTTTGTGGCCCCCACCCGCATCAAGGTTGCCCATCCATTATGTAGGCCATATTATAGTAGCCCTTCCTCAGTGGGGCCTACTCCCCCAGCATAGGCTGGGGGAGTAGGCTTAATGGAAATGGAAATGGTGATTTGATTGAAATCTAGGCTACAGCTGACATCACTATTTTGCTAGACACACACGACAGGTAGGTGGGGATAACAGACAACAGGTAGACCTAGGTTACACGCAACACTTACATACAAACTTGAACAACAATATGAACAGTAAGCCTACTACTGTATCGTTTTGTGTTATGGACTTGAATTGCCATAGCGTAGAGTTCATCCAATGTTGTCAACAAGTGCATAATAGACCCTGGGCGATTGGTATTGCTTTCATATCGTTGGTCATTCTTTCATTACGTTTTTTTGCTGTTGTAAGTTTATTGATAGCTTTTACACGTGTTAAATTGAAACCTATATGTGTGGATGTATGTGTGTGACCAGTATCAGTACTTTCTCTTATTTTCCAAAAACTGCACAGCTGTTCTTTCTCTTAACTCAGGCGTGATCTATCCGGCGCACTTTGCCCCAATATGGGTAATTATCTCACTTCTGTTCCCCTCTTTTATTCATTTGTCTCATCTTGACTATATGAGTCAACAAGAGGGAGCGTTCTCGATATAAATGTCAACAGCTATATGTCCTTGGGGTAGAAATTAAATACTCACCTGAGATCTGGGCCGGTATGCAAAACATGTCTCTGAGTAAAAGTGCTGATCTAGGATCAGTTTGGCCTTTTAGATAATAATGAATAAGATTATAAGGACATGAAGGTACCTGATCCTCGATCGGCACTTCTAGAAACTTTTTATACACTCCCTGGAATAGTGGAGAGGTTAATCCAAGTGTTTCATCAGCAAGCTGTGCTGAGCCTGTAGAACATGATGTTGACAAATGCAATCACCCTACACCATGGTATTGTTCTGGTCTGAACTGGTGTGCTTTGATCGTCACATTTTATTTAGACTACACGGAGACAAGTGCCTAGGCTAGCTGTAGCAGATCACCGTTTCATATGGTTCTGCACTCAGCCCAAACGACTTTTACATAACTAGGCATGAGTACCAACTGGGTGCCAACAGTACCAGTTCACTGAGGACTTGGTCAATAAAAAGATGGATGTGATAAAATAAATCTATGTTTTCAAATAATAATAAAAAAAGGAATTAAGGAAACAGTTTTGAGCACTGCTTTTATTGTTCTTAAAAGCAACTTTTAAAAGAAAGGGTTTTGAGTGCTGCCTCGAAATCATCAATGTACATAAATGGAAAACAAGATAGTGTAGTTGGGAAAAGTAACTGGGTGGATATGGTCTTGACATTGAAGCAAGAGTGCATATGATTGTGGACTACAGGAAGAAAGAGGACCGAGCATGCCCCCATTCTCATCGACGGGGCTGCAGTGGAGCAGGTTGAGAGCTTCAAGTTCCTTGGTGTCCACATCACCAACAAACTAACATGGTCCAAGCACACCATGACAGTTGTGAAGCGGGAACGACAAAACCTATTCCCCCTCAGGAGACTGAAAAGATTTGGCATGGGTCCTCAGATCCGCAAAGGTTCTACAGCTGCACCATCGAGAGCATCCTGACTGGGTGCATCACTGCCTGGTATGGCAACTGCTCGGCTACAGAGGGTAGTGTGAACGGCCCAGTACATCACTGGGGCCAAGCTTCCTGCCATCCAGGACCTCTATACCAGGTGGTGTCAGAGGAAGTTTCTGAAAATTGTCTAAGACTCCAGCCACCCTAGTCATAGACTGTTCTCTCTGCTACCACACGGCAAGCGGTATAGGAGCGCCAAGTATAGGTCCAAGAGGCTTCTAAACAGCTTCTACCCCCCAATACATAAGACTTCTGAACATCTAGTCAAATGTCTACCCAGACTATTCCCATTTCCCCCCTTCCTCCCCTCCCCTCTCTACACCACTGCCACTCTCTGTTGTCATCTATGCATAGTCACTTTAACTAACTCTACCTACATGTACATACTACCTCAACTAACCGGTGCCCCTGCACATTGACTCTGTACCAGCACCCCCCTGTATATATTGTTATTTTTTACTGCTCCTCTTTAATTACTTGTTACTTTTATCTCTTATTCTTATCCGTATTTTTTGGAACTGCGCTGTCGGTTAGGGGCTCGTAAGTAAGCATTTTACTGTAAAGTCTACACCTGTTGTATTCGGGCGCATGTGACTAATACAGTTTGATTTGATTTTGATTATGTTACTGTTAGATTCAGTGGAATGTATTTAATGTGGTAAAGAAGACACACATGTGATGTAAACCATAGAAATCCTATTCATATTTTGCAACCTGCATCATGGGTTGCAAAACCTTATGGAAAGAACTATTGTGTCTCAATTCTTAAAAGGATGAGGGTTGATAAACAAGGATTCTTCACATGTTTCCTAAGACATGTGAGACTCCTCAGTCTTCACAGTTCAAAGGCAAGACAATT
The DNA here is from genome assembly GCF_901001165.1 of Salmo trutta. NCBI lineage: Eukaryota > Metazoa > Chordata > Actinopteri > Salmoniformes > Salmonidae > Salmo > Salmo trutta. Next base: position 27,303,865 of record NC_042993.1, on the reverse strand, counting down.
GGAAGAGTGTGGTCTCTGATACTGTCAGGACCTCTCAACACCTCACTCCCCTAATTATAAATGCTTATTTTACACACCGAGGTGGAAACTTGTCAGTCCTGCACAACAAATTAGAGAATAGAAGCCGCTCTATTCACACAGGGAAAAAGTGATCTTCTTCCTAGAGATGTTGAGATCCATATTATACCCCAACACAGAACCATTCTCTGTCCCAATTTTTGGAAAACAAGCACAGAGGTTAATTGAAGCCCTATGACTCTAGAGATATAAGTATGATACATTTCCTGGGGGGGGGGGGTTACCAGTGCTGATGGGAAAAATATGGAGTAAGTTGGCAATCGGAGGCTGGCATTTATCTGTGTGTGTGTGTGGTGTCGGGTTGGGAACCGTCACAGCAAAAATAACACGAGTGCCAATTTTCCACCAGAGTCCAGTATTGTCAGGACACATTTTGACCTTTGATGTAGATTTAGAGTTTTAGATTCAATTTAGAATCAGATTTGGATGCGAAATGCGACCTGGTATGACCTGTTATGAGTTCAGCCAGGTGACTGTCATGTGATGTGCCAAATAAAACGTCACAAAAAATAAAATGTTCATTTCTGAAGGGTGTTGTCGCATCTGCCAAGAGAGTTAGCCATAATGGGTCACCATAGGCTAGAGTAGCTATCTATACACCACGTCTAAGACCACATATATTTGACCACGTCTAAGAAGTGGTGGTTATTTGTCCAAACGCAATATCCAATTGGTTGCTTGTCCAAAAATGAAATGTAGGGCTATGAATAAGTAGAAGACAATAAGGGAACCCCAGGCCTAGAGCTCACAGCAGCTTGAGCTGAAGCCTGAGATGAACTGTCTTAACCTCAGGATTGCAGACATATTTTGGAGACTTACAACATCCACCACCCCCTCTACCTCACTCCGAGGCTCCATAATAAAACAGGTAATCCACTAATATAGACCACAACCTCAAGCAGAGGAATTCAGTAGCAGACTTAACAGTTAATTGTAGACGATTTACGTTTTATAGGAATTTTGCGGTCGGAGAGCGAGGGTGGGAATCACGTCCAGGGGTGCACTCACTGTTGCTGGCTCTCGAGGAACAGAGGGGGAGACGGGGAGAAAAGACAGGAAGAATGCTACGTCTCGCACTATATGTCTTAGAGGCTGGGTCTCCTCATAGAAACGTAATGTAATTGCACTGGGAAAATACTGTGGTCTTGGTTGGGGGACTAAAATGTTAAACTCCTAACCTGGTCCCAGATCGGTTTGGGTTGTTTGCCAAATTCTATGGCCATTGTCACGCCAATGACCATAGGAGCCCACAGGACAGCAGAAACAGATCTGGAACCACACTAAGGAACTCCTTTCAAGGAATCTTTCTGATGGGGTCGGCCTGCTGTAAAAAAGGCCCTGCAATGGTCAGGGCCAGCGGAGACAGGACCAGAGTCCTGAACTCAGCCACTGTCCAGCATGCTTATGTCACTGCTGTTATTTTTACAGGGTCATATTAAAAACCAAACAGGACATAGTTCTGCCACCATAAGGGTATTCCAAAATCCCTGACCCTTGGCGAATGCTTTTGTCCTCCCACTCTAGGATCGACTTGTTATGACTCACAATCTTCATTCTACTATTTATCCCTTACAATAAGTGCTGATTAGTCAGAATCTACACAGACATTATTTAACCTGTAAATCCTGAAGTGCTGTCTGTGTATTGGTAATTAGATTCATGTTAGTGGGCTAGTATATCACAGTGGCCCCGAGGCGGACCCCTAGCAGTAGGGTCATTAGAGATGAAAATGAAAAACAAGTGGGTGACATAATGTGGAAACACTGAACCAACTCAGAGGTTTCTTCATCACCCGCAGAATATTCATATTAAACACATTCTTTGTGGTCATTGGGGACAGAGCACAGAGAGTGCGACCCAGAAAAAAAATGGTTTGTGGAATAGTGCAATATCCCTCTTCCTTCTTGAGCTTTTTCCACCACATTCCCAAAGCGAGAGTTTACGTGCGATTAGGGATTAGGGATCTGGTGCCACTGTGGCTTTGCCTGGTCTCTCCTTGGATTATTGTATCAGGAAGTGGAGCGAGAGACAGCGGTGTTCCCCAAGGAGATGTTGTGGCCCCCTTATTTTCTCCATGGAATGCTGTGGCCATGAAACCACGTCACTGAGGAGAAGAGCATGCTTTCAATGCACGTGACAGTATATGGAATGTATGAAAAATAACTATTTTTGTGCGAGAGAGATGGGGAGTGTGTAATTTCCGACATGGTTCTTGTTCATGCACTGTGGCCCCACATGTTTTGACATAAAGTACCAGTCAAAAGTTTGGACAAACCTACTCATTCAAAGGTTTTTCTTTATTTGTACTATTTTCTACATTGAAGAATAATAGTGAAGACATCAAAACTATCAAATAACACATATGGAATCATGTAGTAACCAAAAAAGTGTTAAACAAATCAAAATATATTTTATATTTGAGATTCTTCAAAGTAGTCACCCTTTGCCTTGATGACAGCTTTGCACACTCTTGGCATTCACTCAACCGGCTTCATGAGGTAGTCACCTGGAATGCATTTCAATTACCAGGTGTGCCTTGTTAAATGTTAATTTGTGGAATTTATTTTGAGCCAATCACTGGTGTTGTGACAAGGTAGGGGTAATATACAGAAGATAGCCCTATTTGGTAAAAGACCAAGTCCATATTACAGCAAGAACAGCTCAAATAACCAAAGAAAAACGACAGTCCATCATTACTTTAAGACATGAAAGTCAGTCAATCCGGAAAAGGACCATCACAGGAAAGGAAGACCCAGAGTTACCTCTGCTGCAGAAGATAAGTTCATTAGAGTTAATTGCACCTCAGATTGCAGCCCAAATAAATGCTTCACAGAGTTCAAGTCACAGACACATCTCAAAATCAACTGTTCAGAGGAGACTGCGTAAATCAGGCCTTCATGGTTGAATTTCTGCAAAGAAACCATTACTAAAATACACCAATAATAAGAAGAGACTTGTTTGGGCCAAGACACACAAGCAATGGACATTAGACCGGTGGAAATCTGTCCTTTGGTCTGATGAGTCCAAATTTGAGATTTTTGGTTCCAACCGCTGTGTCTTTGTGAGACGCAGAGTAGGTGAACAGATGATCTCTGCGTGTGTGGTTCCCACCGTGATGCATGGAGGAGGTGCGATGATGTGGGGTTGCTTTGCTGGTGACACTGTCAGTGATTTATTTAGTATTCAAGGCACACTTAACCAGCATGGCTACTACAGCATTCTGCAGCGATATGCCATCCCATCTGGTTTGTGCTTAGTGGGACTATCATTTGTTTTTCAACAGGACAATGACCCAACACACCTCCAGGATGTGTAAGGACTACTTGACCAAGAAGGAGAATGATGGTGCTGCATCAGATGACCTGGCCTCCACAATCACCTGACCTCAACCCAATTGAGATGGTTTGGGATGAGTTGGACCACAGAGTGAAAGAAAGGCAGCTAACAAGTGCTCAGCACATGTGGGAACTCCTTCAAGACTGTTGGAAAAGCATTCCTCATGAAGCTGGTTGAGAGAATGCCAAGAGTGTGCAAAGCTGTCAGTACTATTATTCCACAATGTAGGAAATAGTAAAAATAAAGAAAAACACTTGAATGAGTAGGTGTGGCCAAACTTTTGACTGGTACTGTATATGACCTATTTTCCATGTTTCCCACATCATAAACGGAAACATGGCCAGGGGAACGTGAGAGTAAAAATGAGAGGAGAAAGATCCACTCAGGTGTCCATCAACAAAGGCATTTGTCACTGATGTTTGACACTGAGGTTATTTGAAACCATTGATTTGGATATGAATCATAATGGGGTCTGGACCCCAGCAGGAAACATAAAGAACTCATGTTGGAAAAACACAAACATATTATATGTTAGTGTTAAACAACTTCTTTGGCAAAGGCAGGCCTTCATTACAGTGACCAAAGTAATTTGGAGCATCAAAACTGCGGCCAAGACATATAAACTGACTAGTGAAGTGACCTGGGTTTGTTATGGAGCTCTTCCTTGTTCCAAGCCTGGCATTGTGCAGCATGAGACAGAACAGACCAGACAATCCCAGTGTTAGATGCTTAAACAGTCCATATAAAGCTAATGTGGTGATGTGTGCTTAGTGTCTCTAGCAGGATGTTGGCATCTGCCTTGGTCTGCTTGAAGAAAGATTGCCAAAGTTTATATTTTAAAGACACAGTAAAACATTTTATGTAAAACTTTCAACGCAATAAAACTTTAAGGATTTACTGTGCTGAATGGCTTATTTGGTTGTCTTATCACAGATTTTTATTTGATTATCCTCACATTAACGGAAGTTAAAGCTACTTTTTAAATGCACCCTGAAAATTGACATTAATAACAATATACATGCATAATAGCATTATAATATATATTTTAAGCCCCTCAGTTTAGTGTGCCTGGGTAATTGTCAAAATGTGTGCAACATTGTCACCTGCTGTTTAATTGCGAATATTGCAACAACCACATCTGATAATGTCAACAAAATTTTGATGTTGTGTATTTTGTTGATGTGAATAATGACACTAACGGAAATTCTAAACATATATTAATATTTCGTCAGCACTAATTTCACCCACCATAACATCAAGAGAGCTCACCGTGATATCATTGGTTTGATTTGTACTACATGTGGTAGCGGGCGGAGAGAAGAAATAGCGAATCTTCTTAAATGAAAAGTGAAGTAGCGCTTCCTGTATACCCACGTGTTTCACTAAGGAAGAATTTTGAGGCATTTGCATCTTAGCTTTGTCGTTAGCCAGACAGTTGATTGATTTTTTTTTACTTTGAAAATTGTCAATATGTCATCGTTTAGAAAGGCATTGAAGTCCCAACAAAAAAATCACAAAGAAAGATCCCAGGTAAGGATGAGATAGTTTAAAAAAATATCATTTTTAAGGATGAGATAGTTGTTACTTTAGCTAGCTAACGTTAGCTTTCCAGGAAGCAATGTTGTTGTTTGTTTAGCTACCAATGTGTAAAGTATTGACTGGTGTGATTGGTGGTTGTTGACTTATAGCATTATGTTGCTAGCGATAATGTGCATTTGGATCCTGTTGCCTACTGTAACAACTAACGTTAACTAACTAATAATCTGTTTCATTTTGTGCCACAGCCTGGTTTTCGAAAACATCTGGGACATCTTGAAAAGAAGAAAGATTACAAACTTCGTGCAGAGTAAGTCAATCGAATTCATGGTTATTCTATTAACACTTATTCACGGGTGGGTATAATTTGTGGAACGTTCCGACAGGAATCTGTTCCAAAAACTTCGTAAAGTACAAGGTTGCTAACAAACAACGCATACAGTAGCACGATCAATTCACCTAGCTAACTAGCTGCCGAACAGGCATCAACTCACCACGTAGCTTATTCTTAATGTTTGTCCATAGGCTACCAGAGTGAGGACAGACATTTTTCAGAATAAACGTGGTGAGTGAAAAAATGTAATGAATAGCCCGCTCCTTACCCTGTATCTTATTCGGCCGCTATACAACTTTATATGTGTTGTTTGTTGGCAACCTTGTTATTTACTACGTTTTTGGAACAGATTCCTGTTGGAACGTTACACAAATTATACCCACCCCTTATTCACCTTTGCTGAACTGTCACATGTGCTACACAGCTAACTATGTGTGGTCCATGTACAGATTTGATTTGGTTTGGTTGCTGATCTTATACCCTTTTGTTTGGACATTTTCAGTGACTACCACAAGAAACAGAACACCCTTGCTGCTTTGCGTAAAAAAGCCTTGGACAAGAACCCTGATGAGTTCTACTTCAAGATGGTCAGCTCTCAGCTTAAGGTAAGTCATCACTCAGGGGATGTTGCTTAGCCTGGTCCCAGGTCTGTGCTGTCTTGTCAACCCAAACACAATGGAGTAAGACCGCACAGGTCTGGGACCAGGTTATACAAGAGTAGCCTGGTCCCGGATCTGTTTGTGCACTTGCCAACTCCATTGCTCATTGTCAAGCGTGATAATCAGTTGGCAATGGCACAAACAGACTGACACTCGGGCTAATACAATAGCTAGCCTATATATGGTCATTCATGTTTGACTGTTTTACCATGTCCATATTTCATCCTTGCTGGTATAAGAATGAAAGTAAAACATGATAGATTAATTGTTGTGCCATTTCTGCAGTCTGATAATAAAATCCCCTCATCTCTGGTCCTCTTGTGTTCTGAAAGGATGGAGTGCATGTGGCAAATAAGGCTAAAGGAACAGAGGAGGAGAATACAGAGGAACAGAGGAAGGTGATGAGGACGCAGGATATCAGATATGTGGAGATGAAGAGAGTGGCTGAGGGCAAGGTAAGAGCTCACTGTGGTGCCTTGTAAACTGGAATAAACTGTTCCTTATGTTCTTGAATGACAATTTCCTTTTAGCTGTATGAATAGATAAATGAATGGGCTGTGAAAATGTACAGTGTGAAATTGTGAGGGAATCTATGCCAGTCAGCCCCATTTAAGAGCCTATGAAAAACAATTGAACAACAATTTATCCCATGGAGTGCAATGTGCAGACTGTTTCTTTCTTGTACTCACTCAGTTCAATCACTGAAGTTGTCAATGGTGGTATACAGTGGTGAAAGTGCAGGCTTAAGTGTTTTGAATTGCCTTCAGAAAATTGAGAGGTTGAAATCGGAACTCCATCTCCTGGACGCTGACGGCAAACAGAGAAACGGGCACACCTTCTACATGGACTCGAAGCAAAAAGGTAGAGGAATACATTAATACAAACACCAAGCAAAGTGTATACATACTGCACAGTGTTATTTTGTAGTATTGGATATGTCATACAGAAGGCCTTTAACTTCCACTTTTGTCATACATACAGACATTCTTCTTGTACACCAAGGAATTAGGGCCCATATTCATAAAGCGTCTAAGAATAGGAGAGCCGATCTAGGATCATGTCCCCCTGTCCTTGTAATGTAATTCATTACAATGTAAAAAGCAAAACTGATCCTAGATCAGCACTCTCATTCTGAGACGCTTTATGAATAGTTAAAGGAAAAATGTCTGATCCAGCGGCTGTATCTCTGCCTGCTTGAATGGCAAATAGCTCAGATACACATGAAACGTGAAATGACCCCGGGAATCGATAGAACATCGCTCAGAGATGCACAAATATGATTGACCCATTTTGAATGTTCTATCTTTCTTTTAACTGAAGACTGTTTTTAAAGACCATCTGAAACCGACAGAGCCCTGATATCTCCTGGTTTTGTGTTCCACTACAGTAGCGGACTTTGACCTGGCCAGCCACCTGGATACAGCTCCTGAGCTGGTGGACAGAGTGTACAACCGGCCCACCCTCCATACGCTGGAGAGCAAGACCATCCAGGGCGCCGTGGAACCTCTCAGTATAAAGGTCAGTCAGGACTGTCCCTGTGTAGCCTGACAGCCACACTGTTCCTCAGCAATGGGTACATTCGTTTTAGCTCACCCAGGGCACCGGGTGGGTAGAGTTTGTACATTTGAGACCATTCCAGTCTTTCATTTAAGGCCTTTGTTAGCATAAATGATGATGGTGTGTGGTTATTCAGCTCTCTATAGGGTATTTCTCTGTTACATGTATTGATGGTTGTGTATGTTTTCCTCTCTGCAGAAGTTGGCCAGACAGAGGAAGCACCAGTATAAGATCTTGTCCCAGCGGATTGACCGGGAGAAGAAGATGTTTGTCATTGGCCAGAAGATCCAGACCCGCAAAGACCTACATGTGAGTAGGGGATGACTACAAGCCATAGAAGCTTAATGATTTGTAATGCTTAAGACGGTGGTTGGGAAAGACATGGATTTCCCCATGATAATTGTATTGATGGGGTATTTCTAGGCGTGTCACATGTCAGCAAAGCCAAAGGTACAGTTGTGCTTAATTCTAGGCTTTTCAATTGGGTTTTGTTCTAATTCATCTGATTTTATCCACTGTCCCAAAGGGGCATCTACTTATAGAAAGAACAGCCTGCTTGTTAACTATATAGGAGGTTTGTTTGATCCTCGTTGTGCTTGTGTGTGTCTCCCACAGAATACGATGACACACTAAACAATAGAATGTTCAACAGTATTACCATCTCTATGGTGTCTCCTCTCTGTCCAGGATAAGAACAAGAAGGTGAAGGTGAGCAAAGAGACGGTCAATGCCTCTGCCGTCTACAAGTTTGAAGCTAAGAGGAAGCGATGAGAAAGGTTAACCTCTTTGAACAGGAAACGCATCATCAACCAGACATTTCTGTGGCCTGTTATACAATCACCAGTCGGTCTTCATCTGACAATAATGTGGACTTTGGTTTTCCTATTGCAATTCATGTGGATATGGACAAGTGAAATGGTCAAGGAATACCCTCAATTGTTGTTAGAGGCATAAATTGATCTCTATGGTTGCAGCAATACAGAGTTTTTGTACATATTTATCAAAGGATATAAGTTTGATTATTGTATGAATAAATTGTTTTCAGACCAATTTCTAAAGCCTCAATCTTGTATATGTCTATGCCCAATGTCATTTTTATAGGTTCATATGAGCATTTATCAATCTCATGCTGTTCAGTTATACTACCAGTAGATGGCACTAGTGTACCTCATCAATGTACAGGTAACTGCCAAAATAATGGAAACACTTGAGTAAATATTATAAAGGATACCAAGTATATTGAAAGCTGGTGCTTACACACAGGTGTGGTTCCTGATTTTATGAAGCAATTAACATCCCAGCCTCATCATTCTTAAGGTCATGTATAAAAATATTGGGCACGCCATTATTCTGGGCATTATTTTGGCTACCATGGCTATGCCCCCATAGGATGATAATGCCCCCATCCACAGTGCACAAGTGGTCACTGAATGGTTTGAAGAACATGAACACTATGTAACCCATATGCCATGGCCGGTTGTCATCCGTTCTCAACCCAATTGAACACTTATGGAAGATTCTGGAGCGGCGCCTGAGACGGTGCTCTACATCACCAACAAAACACAAAATTATAGACATTTTTGTTGAATGGTGTCGCATCCCTCCAATAGAATTCCAGGCACTTGTAGAATCTATGACGAGGTGTATTGAAGCTGTTCTGGATCATGGTATCCCAACGCCCTATTAAGACACTTTATTTTGGTGTTTCTTTTATTTTGTCAGAGGGTCTAGATGGAAGATTTGAAGTAAGTACAGTTGTGCTTAACTTGCTCTCCCCACTCAGGACTGCTCAATTCAAGAACATTATAGTGAAGTTAGTATTTTCTTTGCGTCGTTTAAAGACCAATTATGATCTACATAACATAAGACTAATAAGAATTGTCATTGATATAGAGTACCAGTCGAAAGTTTGGACACACTTACTCAATCCAGGGTTTTTCTTTATTTTTAAAATTGACTGCATTGTAGAATAATAGTGAAGACATAAGAACTATGAAATAACACATGGAATCATGTAGTAATCAAAAACGTGTTAAACAAATCAAAATATATTTTAGGTTCTTCAAAGTACCCACCCTTTGCCTTGATGACAGCTTTGCACACTTGACATTCTCTCAACCAGCTTCATGAGGTAGTCACCTGGAATGCATGTCAATTAACAGGTGTGCCTTGTTAATTTTTGGAATTTCATTCCTTAATGCGTTTGAGTCAATCAGTTGTGATGTGACAAGGTAGGGTTGGTATAAAGAAGATAGCTCTATTTGGTAAAAGACCAAGTCCATATTATGGCAAGAACAGATCAAATAGGGAAAGAGAAATGACAGTCCATCATTACTTTAAGACATGAAGGTCAGTCAATACGGTCAGTCAAGTTTATTCAAGTGCAGTCATAAAAACCATCAAGCGCTATGATGAAACTGGCTCTCGTGAGGACCGCCACAGGAATGGAAAACCCAGAGTTACCTCTGCTGCAGAGGATAAGTTCATTAGAGTTACCAGCCTCAGAAATTGCAACCGAAATAATGCTTCAGAGTTCAAGTAACAGACACATCTCAACATCAACTGTTCAGAGGAGACTGCGTAAACCAGGCCTTCATGGTCGAATTGATGCAGAGACTTGCTTGGGTCAAGAGACACAAGCAATGGATATTAGACCGGTGGAAATCCAAATTTGAGATTTTTGGTTCCAACCGCCGTCTCTTTGTGAGATGCAGAGTAGGTGAACGGATGATCTCTGCATGTGTGGGGGTGCTTTGCTGGTGACACTGTCAGTGATTTATTTAAAATTGAAGGCACACAACCAGCATGGCTACCACAACATTCTGTAGCGATACGCCATTCCATCTCCTTTGGGCTTAATGGGACTATCATTTATTTTTCAACAGGACAATGGGCCAACATACCTCCAGGCTGTGTAAGGGCTATTTGACCAAGAAGGAGAGGGTTGGAGTACTGCATTAGATGACCTGGCCTCCACAATCACCTGGCCTCAACCCAATTGAGATGGTTTGGGATGAGTTGGACCTCAGAGTGAAGGGAAAGCAGCCAACAAGTGCTCTGCATATGTGGGATCTCCTTCAAGACTGTTGGAAAAGCATTCTAGGGGAAGTTGGTTGAGAGAATGCCAAGTGTGCAAAGCTGTCATCAAGGCAAAGGGTAGCTACTTTGAAGCATCTCAAATATAAAATATATTTGGGCTTTGACTAGGCCATTCCAAGACATTTAAATGTTTCCCCTTAAACCACTCGAGTGTTGCTTTAGCAGTATGCTTAGGGTTATTGTCCTGCTGGAAGGTGAACCTCCATCCCAGACCTCCATCCCAGTCTCAAATCTCTGGAAGACTGAAATCGGTTTCCCTCAAGAATTTCCCTGTATTTAGAGCCATCCATCATTCCTTCAATTCTGACCAGTTTCCCAGTCCCTGCCGATGGAAAAACATCCCCACAGCACGATGCTTCCACCACCATGCTTTACTGTGGGGACAGTGTTCTCGAGGTGATGAGAGGTGTTGGGTTTGCGCAAGACATCGCGTTTTCCTTGATGGCCAAAAAGCTCAATTTTAGTCTCAGCTGACCGGAGTACCTTCTTCCATATGTTTAGGGAGTCTCCCACATGCCTTTTTGGCATTTTTTTCTTTAAGCAATGGCTTTTTTTCTGGCCACTCTTCCATAGAGCCCAGCTCTGTGGAGTGTACAGCTTAAAGTGGTCCTATGGACAGATACTCCAATCTCCGCTGTGGAGCTTTGCAGCTTCTTCAGGGTTATCTTTGGTCTCTTTGTTGCCTCTCTGATTAATGCCGTCCTTGCGGCATTAATTAGAACTCAACCCTGATCTGTACTTCTCCACAACTTTGTCCCTGACCTGTTTGGAGAGCTCCTTGGTCTTCATTGTGCCCCTTGCTTGGTGGTGTTGCAGACTCTGGGGACTTTCAGAACAGGTGTGTATATATACTGAGATCATGTGACAGATCATGTGACACTTAGATTGCACACAGGTGGACTTTATTTGACTAATTATGTGACTTCTGAAGGTAATTGGTTGCACCAGATCTACAAGTCTCTGCTAGGTAAAGCCCCGCCTTATCTCAGCTCGCTGGTCACCATAGCAGCACCCACTCGTAGCACGCGCTCCAGCAGATATATCTCACTGGTCACCCCCAAAGCCAATTCCTCCTTTGGTCGCCTTTCCTTCCAGTTCTCTGCTGCCACTGACTGGAACGAACTGCAAAAATCACTGAAGCTGGAGATTCCCATCTCCCTCACTAGCTTTAAGCACCAGCTGTCAGAGCAGCTCACAGATCACTGCACCTGTTCATAGCCCATCTGTATACAGCCCATCTATCTACCTCATCCCCATACTGTATTTATTTATTTATTTTGCTCCTTTTGCACCCCAGTATCTCTACTTGCACATCCATCTTTTGCACATCTACCATTCCAGTGTTTAATTGCCATATTGTAATTACTTCGCCACCATGGCCTATTTATTGCCTTAATTCCCTTATTTTACCTGATTTGCACTCACTGTATATAGACTTTTTGTTTTCTTTTTTCTACTGTATTATTGACTGTATGTTTTGTTCATTCCATGTGTATCTCTGTGTTGTATGTGTTGAACTGCTATGCTTTATCTTGGCCAGGTCGCAGTTGCAAATGAGAACTTCTCAACTTGCCTACCTGGTTAAATAAAGGTGAAATAAAAAAATAAAAATTAGGGGCTTCATAGCAAAGGGGGTAAATACATTTCCACGCACCACTTATCTGTTTTAAATTTTTTTAAATACTTTTTTGAATTTTTTTGAATTTCACTTCACCAATTTTTACTTTTGTGTATGTCCATTACATGAAATCCAAATAAAAATCTATTTAACTTACAGGTTGTAATGCAACAAAATAGGAATAACGCAAAGGGGGATGAATACTTTTGCAAGGCATTGTAGGTGTATCCAAACGTTTGACTGGTCCAGTTTTTATAGCTGCCATTATACCCGTGAAAAGTTTTTTCCCCTTTTCTGAATATCTCTATTTTCGCATAATTTGGACACTGAATGTTCAGATCTTCAACCAAAACCTAATATTAGAGAAAGGGAACCTGAGTGAATAAATAACACAATGTTAATAAGGATTTTATTTATTTTATTAACAAAGTTATGCAACACCCAAATTGCCCCTTTACACTTCAGCTCCACTACAAGCGTTGCTTTGCCATCAGTGTCGTGTTAATGTGACATTCTACCTGCTACACAGAGCATGTTGTTTTGAAAGCAGAGGGGAAGAGCCTCTTTACTCTACCGTACCATATTCATCGATTATGCGTAAGTACAATAGCTTTGTTACAGGTTTTCGTAAATATTCATTCAAATGTTGCTAGTGGTTGTACTAAATCATCCTGTAATTTCACAAGTTGCTTTTTACATTGTGAACCTAGCTAGTCAATGTAGCTAGCTACAGTGCCTTCAAAAGTATTCATACACTTTTTCCACATTTTGTTGTTTTACAGCCTGAATTGAAAATGATTGAATGTAGACACTTTGTCACTGACTTACACACAATATATCCCGTAATGTCAAATTGGAGTTATGTTTTTTTTTCTAATTTTCACAAATTAATGAAAACATTTGCATGAAAAATTGACCGCTTACACTCAATAACTGGTTGTGCCAATGACTGCAACCAAACGCTTCGTGTAGTTGTTGATCAGTCTATTCACATCCCTGTGGAGGAATTTTTGCCCACTCTTCCATACAGAACTCCTTTAACTCAGTGACATTTGTGGGTTGTGGGGCATCAACAGTACGTTTCAGGTCCTGCCACAATATCTGAATCAGGTTTAGGTCTGGATTTTGACTAGGCCATTCCAGAACTTTAAATGTGTTGCTATCAAGAATTCAAATCGACTCAAAGGAAAACATCCCACTCTAGAAATTGATCCATTTACATTCATTGCTTGAAACTGAGTCAGATTGTGTGTGTTTGTGCACATGTACACACCTTTGTGTGTGTTTGTATGTACTGTGAACGTGTGTATTTGTGTGTTCATCAGGAAAGGAGCTGCAAGAGATTTGCTGTGTGTTTGAGAAAGAGCCGATCTGTGTGTGTGTGTGTGTGTGTTTGAGCTCTCTCACAAACAGAAAATTGCAGGCCCTGAGCCCAGATCACTCTGAGTCAGGCTTGATTGATCATTGTGGTGGCAGCAGCTTCATAAACAGGCCCCATCCATCAGCTTCTCCTGGGACCCATGGGAGGACGGAGGGAGCCCTGCACAAATGTCACCGGGCCTGGGGGGTGGAGGACTGAGCTTGGGTCTGGCGGTTGCGGTGCTGACCAGAGCAAAGGTGAGATGGCTGTTAAGGAGAGGCCAAAAGGAAATGGGGAGTGATGTTTTAGGTTAGGCCTTTAGGTTAGGCCTCACACGAAGCAGCTCCAATTATTTTGACTCTGAGGCTGACTTAATATGGACACCATAGCCTTAACACAACTCAACATAGTCTTAATATGGACACCATAGCCTTAACACAACTCAACATAGTCTTAATATGGACACCATAGCATTAACACAACTCAACATAGTCTTAATATGGACACCATAGCCTTAACACAACTCAACATAGCCAAAGAGGTCAAACTTTTCACCTGTTTCTACACAGCCAGAGGTATCAAAATAAAACAAGACCGATGGAATATTTTGGTTCATCAAAATACCAAATAAGAAGTGTTGCCTTCTGGCTAGATTTGGCATTCAAATTTTCATGAGCAATAGTCAATAATATTCAAGATTATCTAAATAAGTCACGATGATGTAGCGTACTTTGACCCACGCACGCACACACAGCCACAGAGCTACTTAACATGAATCCTTGTGTGGCATTTCAATATTGACCCTCTGTGCATGAGTCCTGTCCTACCCGGTGGCGGTGTGACTGACGTCCCTCCTCCCTCCCACCCTCTTTCTCTCTCTCTCCCTCACTCTCCCTTTATTGGTCTTTTCCTCTCTCTCCTCTCTTTTCCTCCCTACTCCATCCCTCTCTCCTCCCTCTCACCCTACCCCTTTCTCTCTGCGTCACATGACCAGAGGAGTGTGCGTTCGTCAGGACCATCAGGACCAGGACCAGGGGCGGTGAGGGTGGGGGTAGGAGGGGGCGGCATGGGCCACAGCGGTCATACCGCTGTGTGCGCAGTTCCGGGACCCCTCTGTCCCTCTGTCCGGCCACAACAGACAGTCCACTGTTTCCCCCTGAAGCCCGCCTTTCATTCAGCCAGAGCCTGGAGAGGGTAGGCTGGGGTGGGTTGGTGGGGGAGCAGGGGGGTCGGTGGGTGGAGGGTGATCCTCCGATTTGAAAGATATTGACGTAGGATTCCTCTTCCTCTGCATTGTTTGGTAGTTTGAGCTCTTTTTTCCGACATGCACAGGGCATCCTGTGTGCCCCCCACTCTGATACCCTGGAGGTTTGTTAAGGTCTTGCGTGTCACCAGTTATAGGAGGGGGTGAGGAATGGGGCGGGGGTGCGCCCTATGTCATTTACACAGCTGCAGGGCATGACACTGACTCTGAACTGTTTTAGGAACATGAACGTGCAGCCTGGTTAAGAGGAAGAGGGACGCAACAAGTTTCAATTCACAGCTATATATAACATTGTTTTTTGAATATTGCACTTAACATGTTTGTATGTAGACTCTCCACTGGGATTCTCTGCCTCTACCCCTATTACAGGGGCTGAGTCACTGGCTTACTGGTGTTCTTCCATGCCGTCCCTGGGAGGGGTGCGTCTTCCTGTCTGGGTTGGCGCCCCCCCTTGGGTTGTGCCGTGGCGGAGATCTTTGTGGGCTATACTCGGCCTTGTCTCGGGATGGTAAGTTGGTGGTTGGAGATATCCCTCCAGTGGTGTGGGGGCTGTGCTTTGGCAAAGTGGGTGGGGTTACATCCTACCTGTTTGGCCCTGTCCGGGGGTTTCATCGGATGAGGCCACAGTTTCTCCTGACTCCTCCTGTCTCAGCCTCCGGTATTTATGCTGCAGTAGTTTATGTGTCGGGGGGCTAGTGTCAGTCTGTCACATCTGGAGTATTTCTCTTGTCTTTTCCGGTGTCCTGTGTGAATTTAAATATGCTCTCTCTAATTCTCTCTTTCTCTCCTTCTTTCTCTCTCTCAGAGGACCTGAGCCCTAGGACCATGCCTCAGGACTACCTGGCATGATGACTCCTTGCTGTCCCCAGTCCACCTGGCCGTGCTGCTGCTCCAGTTCCAACTGTTCTGCCTGCGGCTATGGAACCCTGATCTGTTCACTGGACGTGCTACCTGTCCCAGACCTGCTGTTTTCAACTCTCTAGAAACAGCAGGAGCGGTAGAGATACTCTCAAAGATCGGCTATGAAAAAGCCAACTGACACTTACTCTTGTGTTACTGACTTGTTGCACCCTCAACAACTACTATGATTATTATTATTTGACCATGCTGGTCATTTATGAACATTTGAACATCTTGGCCATGTGCTGTTATAATCTCCACCCGGCACAGCCAGAAGAGGACTGGCCACCCCTCATAGCCTGGTTCCTCTCTAGGTTTCTTCCTAGGTTTTGGCCTTTCTAGGGAGTTTTTCCTAGCCACCGTGCTTCTACACCTGCATTGCTTGCTGTTTGGGGTTTTAGGCTGGGTTTCTGTACAGCACTTTGAGATATCAGCTGATGTAAGAAGGGCTATATAAATAAATTTGATTTGAAATTTGATTTGTATACCAGTATGTAGGCCTACTGTATGTAGGCCTACTATATACCAGTTTAATATGTTTGTATATAGGCCTACTGTATACCAGTTTAATATGTTTGTATGTAGACCTACTGTATACCAGTTTAATACGTTTGTATGTACTGTAGGCCTACTGTATACCAGTATAATATGTTTGTATATAGGCCTACTGTATACCATTTTATATATGTTTGTAGGTAGGTCTACCGTATACCAGTTTAATATGTTTGTAGGTAGGCCTACTGTATACCAGTTTAATATGTTTGTATATAGGCCTACTGTATACCATTTTAATATGTTTGTATGTAGACCTACTGTATGCCAGTTTAATATGTTTGTATGTGGCCTACTGTATACCAGTTCAATATGTTTGTATGTAGACCTACTGTATACCAGTTTAATATGTTTGTATGTGGCCTACTGTATACCAGTTTAATATGTTTGTATGTGGCCTACTGTATACCAGTTTAATATGTTTGTATGTACTGTAGGTCTACTGTATACCAGTTGAATACGTTTGTATGTACTGTAGGCCTACTGTATACTAGTTTAATGTTTGTATGTACTGTAGGCCTACTCTATGCCAGTTTAATATGTTTGAATGTGGCTTACTGTAAACCAGTTTAATATGTTTGTATGTAGACCTACTGTATACCAGTTTAATATGTTTGTATGTGGCCTACTGTATACCAGTTTAATATGTTTGTATGTAGACCTGCTGTATACCAGTTTAATATGTTTGTATGTAGACCTGCTGTATACCAGTTTAATATGTTTGTATGTAGACCTACTGTATACTAGTTTAATATGTTTGTATGTAGACCTGCTGTATACCAGTTTAATATGTTTGTATGTAGACCTGCTGTATACCAGTTTAATATGTTTGTATGTAGACCTACTGTATACCAGTTTAATATGTTTGTATGTAGACCTACTGTATACCAATTTAATATGTTTGTATGTAGCCCTGCTGTATACCAGTTTAATATGTTTGTATGTACTGTAGGCCTACTGTTTACCAGTTTAATATGTTTGTATGCGAAGGTGGTCATCTGTCCAGGACGCGTTGTCCCAGCTCTACGCTCCAGACCTCCAGTGCGCCTCCACGGTCCAGTATATCCTGCACCGGCTCTACGCACTGTGTCCCCAGTCCGCCTTCACAGCCCAGTGCGTCCTGTGCCAACTCCCCGCACTTGCTGTGTGAAGGTGGTCATCTGTCCAGGACGCGTTGTCCCAGCTCTACGCTCGAAGCCTCCAGTGATGAGCCATGGCCCGGAGCCTCCAGAGACGATTCAAGGTTCGGAGTCTCCAGCGACAGTCTGCAGTCCAGAGCCTCCAGCGACGGTTGGCAGTCCAGAGCTTCCGGCGACAGTTCCCAGTTCAGAGCTTCCGGCGTTCCGTCGACAGTTTCCAGTCCAGAGCTTCCGGCGACGTTTCACAGTCCTGAACCTCCAACGACGGTCCACAGTCCAGAAACTCCAATGACGGTCCACAGTCCGGAATGTCCAACGACGGTCCACAGTCCAGAACCTCCTGAGACGGTCCACAGTCCGGAACCTCCAGAGACGGTCCACGGCCCGGAAACTCCTGAGGCGGTCCACGGCCCGGAACCTCCTGAGACGGTCTATGGTCCGGAACCTCCAGAGACGGTCCACGGTCCGGAACCTCCTGAGACGGTCAATGGTTCGGAACCTCCAGAGACGGTCCACGGTCCGGAACCTCCTGAGACGGCCCACGGTCCGGAACCTCCTGAGATGGCCCACGGTCCGGAACCTCCTGAGACGGCCCACGGTCCGGAACCTCCTGAGACGGTCAATGGTTCGGGACCTCCAGCTCCAAGGCCAGAGTCTTCTTTGGCGTTGGTGCCTAGTCCAGGCACAGCGTCCAGTCCCGCTTCATGGCCGGAGCCTTCCCCTACGTCGATGCCCAGTCTAAGCACGGCGTCCAGTCCAGCTCCAAGACCAGAGTCTTCTTCTGCGTTAGTGCCCAATCCAGGCACAGTGTTCAGCCTGGGTCCATGGCTGGACCCGCAGGATGAGCGGGTTCTTCGGCCCGCACCAGAGCCGCCACCAAAGCTGCCGGATCTGTGGGATGAGCGGGTTCTTCGTCCCGCACCAGAGCCGCCCCCGATGCTGGCGGATGAGCGGGTACTTCGCCCCGCACCAGAGCCGCCACCGACACTATACACCCCCCCAACCCTCTCTTTTTCTTTTAGGTTTTGCGGTCGGAGTCCACACCTTTGGGGGGGGGGGGGTACTGTCACGTCCTGACCATAGAGAGCTCTTATTTTCTATAGTAGAGTAGGTCATGGCGTGACTGGGGTTTTTTCTAGTTATTATTATCTATGTGGGGTTCTAGTTTAGTTTTTCTATGTTTTGGTGATTTGTATGACTCCCAATTAGAGGCAGCTGGTTATCGTTGTCTCTAATTGGGGATCATACTTAAGTAGCATTTTTTCCACCTGTGGGTTATGGGATATTATTTATGTGTAGTTGCATTGTCGTCACGTTTCGTTTATTCTTTATTATTATTATTTTTTGCTTAGTTCCACTTTCTAATAAAAGATGTGGAACGCTACTCACGCTGCGCCTTGGTCCGATCATTCCAACGAACATGACAGTATGTAGGCCTACTGTATACCAGTTTATTATGTTTGTATGTAGACCTACTGTATACCAGTACAATATGTTTGTATGTAGGCCTACTGTATACCAGTTTAATATGTTTGTATGTAGACCTACTGTATACCAGTTTAATATGTTTGTATGTAGACCTACTGTATACCAGTTTAATATGTTTGTATGTAGGCCTACTGTATACCAGTTTATTATGTTTGTATGTAGACCTGCTGTATACCAGTTCAATATGTTTGTATGTAGACCTACTGTATACCAGTTTAATATGTTTGTATGTAGACCTACTGTATACCAGTTCAATATGTTTGTATGTAGACCTGCTGTATACCAGTTTAATATGTTTGTATGTAGGCCTACTGTATACCAGTTGAATATGTTTGTATGTAGACCTACTGTATACCAGTTTAATATGTGCTGTTATAAACTGGGTTGTTTGAGCCCTGAATTCTGATTGGCTGTCAGCTGTGGTATATCAGACTGCATACTATGGATATGGCAAAACACTTATTTTTCCAGCTCTAATTCAAAGCAAATCAAATTTATTGGTGGTATATTGGCCATAGACTACACCCCCTCGGGCCTTATTACTTAATTATACAGTCATGTTTTGGGGAAAAATACATACACCTTTAGGGTGTGTTAAGCTAAGTGTCTGTGTTCAATGGCCATCAAAACGGCTTGATTTTACACTGAGTGTACAAAACATTAAGAACACCTTCCTAATATTGAGTTGCACCCCCTTTTGCCCTCAGAACAGCCTCAATTTGTCGGGGCATGGACACTACAAGGTGTCAAGCGTTCCACAGGGAAACTGGCGCACGTTGACTCCAATGCTTCCCACATTTGTGTCAAATTGGCTGGATGTCTGTTGGGTGGTGGACCATTCTTGATACACATGGGAAACTGAATTCACCCTCTGAATGGCATACATTGTCTCAATTGTCTCAAGGCTTAAAAATCCTTAATTAAACTGACATTTCATATAAACCTTATATACTGAACAAAAAAATAAATGCAACATGCAACAATTTAAAAGATTTTACTGAGTTACAGTTCAGTCAATTGAAATAAATTAGGCCCTAATCTATGGATTTCACATGACTGGGCAGGGGCCCACACAATTGACAGCCAGGCCCAGCCAATCAGAATTAGCTTTTCCCCACAAAAGGCTTTATTACACACATAAATACCCCTCAGACGATCCCGCCGGTGAAGAAGCCGGATATGGAGGTCCTAGGCTGGCATGGTTACACGGGGTTTGTGGTTGTGAGGCTGGTTGGACGTACTGCCAAATTCTCTAAAATGATGTTGGAGGCGGTTTATGGTAGAGAAATTAACATTAAATTCACTGGCAACAGCTCTGGTGGACATTCCTCCTGTCAGCATGCCAATTGCACACTCCCTTAAAACCGTGGAATTGTGTTGTGTGACAAAACTGCACATTTTAAAGTGTAATGACCATGTTGTATTATGACACAAGGCGAAACCCAGAGGGTTGGAGTCTTGCAATGTTTAATAATCCAAAAGGAGTAGGCAAGAGAATGGTCGTGGACAGACAAAAGTTCAAAACCAGATCAGAGTCCACAAGGTACAGCGTGGCAGAAAGGCTCGTGGTCAAGGCAGGCAGAATGGTCAGGCAGGAATACGGGAAAAAGCGCTGGTTGACTTGGAACATACAAGACGAACTGGCACAGAGAGACAGAAAACACAGGGATAAATACACTGGGGGAAACAAGCGACACCTGGAGGGGTGGAGACAATAACGAGGACAAGTGAAACTGATCAGGGTGTGACAGCTGTAATCAACTTTTTGATATGCCACACCTGTCAGGTGGATGGATTATCTTGGCAAAGGAGAAATGCTCACTAACAGAGGTGTACAAGTGTGTGCACATGAAACCAACACTTTACATGTTGCGCTTATATTTTTGGTCAGTGTAGTAGTACCAAGCAACCCTCATGGCCTGCGTTTTTTATTTTATTTATTTATTTAACCTTTATTTAACTAGGCAAGTCAGTTAAGAACAAATTCTTATTTACAATGACCGCCTACCCCGGCCAAACCCTAACCCGGACGACGCTGGGCTAATTGTGCGCTGCCTTATGAGACTCCCAATCATGGCCGGTTGTGATACAGCCTGGAATCTAACCAGGGTTTGTAGTGATGCCTCTAGCACTGAGATGCAATGCCTTTGATCGCTGCGCCACTCGGGAGCCCATGACTAGCAGTTGATCCCTGCAGGACCCAACACTCTACCACTCCACTGGAGTTTCTACCTGCTCAGCTCTGCTCTGGCTGCTCAGCTCTGCTCTGGCTGCTCAGCTCTGCTCTGGCTGCTCAGCTCTGCTCTGGCTGTTCAGCTCTGCTCTGGCTGCTCAGCTCTGCTCTGGCTCAAAGACAGCCTTCGTAGGAGGAGAGGTTAACAGATGGTTAATGATAGCGCTAATCGATCCTCCAATTACACTGGAGAGACTGATAGGGAGGAGGAGAGAGCGAGAGACAGAAAAAGGAGAGAAGAAAGAGTTAGCCTGGGGTTGAGGAGAGAGGGGGGGGTAAAGAATGGATTGGAGAGAGGAGGATAGTATCTAGCTAGGCTTTATTGTTAAATCTCTTCCCTTTAACTTGAGTTTGGTGTCACTGTGTGTTTGAAGTAGTGGATACTGGAAAGACAGAGGGGGGCGGACGGGGGTTGGCACTCAGGATGGCTTCGTGCCAGAGGGAAGACGTCTGAAGGAAAATCTTTTACAACCCTGACAGTGTTGTGTGCATGCTCACATGCATGTGTGTGCATGCTCAGTGTGTGTGTGTGTGTGTGTGTGTGTGTGTTAGGTGGGGATCACAGATCCCCCTTTAAATTGCCTCTAATGAGCCACGGGGCTGGCTGGCGAGAGGTACTCGAATTGATTAAATTTGCATGGGAGCCTAAATCACGATAGGGGTCTCATCCCCACCCCCCCGCCAGCGCCCCATCAGACCTACAGGGGGTACACTGCGGGTGAGGGGACAGGATGGGCCGGGGGGAGCAATGTACAGCGGGAGGGAGGAGGGGGGGGTGTAGAACTGGGCATGGAGCGCACCCATCTGCCCGTGTATTACCGTCAGACCATCATTCTCCTGTGACGTTGGGCGCGTGCCTCAGGGACGTGTTCATTACGTTTTAACTACCGGATCTGTCCTTGTCTACCGGCTCCCCTGTGTCATTGTCTGTCTGGGTGTCTGTCTCAGAGAGAGAGCGTCAACACCCCAGAGAGCGAGAGAGTTGTCAGGGGTACAGAGACATACACTCAGGCCTCCTTACCAGGGTCCTGGAGAAGCATCAAGGTCTAGTTGTTTTTTGTTTTCCACTTTCTAACTGAGTCTCTTTTCTCCCCCACCGTCCTCTCATTTTCCTCATGATCTGACATGACATGATCTAATCTCTTTCGTTCTATCAGTTTGTGTGTGTATGTGTTTGCGATTATGTGTAAGTGTGTGTGTGTGTGCAGGGCATTGCGACACCGTGGCACGGGTGTGATTGCTGTAATCAGATCTCTGTTTTAATCAGTGTGTTCGTCAGTGTCCTGATGAGTGGCGAGCCGAGCCGCTGATTGTAATGTGATGCCTCGGAGGTCTCTGACGACATCACAACGATGCCAAAGACGTCCAACACGCACCAAGGCTCACCACATGATATGCTAATCATATGGTTCTGTCTCTGTCTCTCTGTCTCACTCTCTTTGTCTCTCACTCTCTCACTCTCTGTCTCTCTGACTCTGACTCTCTCTCAGCAAACACCAATATAGGAATGCTTCCGTCCCAATGGACATGATGCCCAATGGACATGAATGCACCAACAGATGATATCACACCATGGGTCTATGAATATTAAGAGTGCTGGGGGTAGGGGCAGGTTGGGAGGGAGGGATGTTGTGTGTATGGGAAGGAGGGGGGGGGACGATCCCCCGTGGTTTATGGCCCTGTCTCGTCCCAGGTGGCGGGGTTGTCTCAGTCTTAAATAGACAACGCTTATTCCCCCTATCTCTCTCTTTCTCCCTCTCTCTCTCTTTTTATGAGAAAGAGGCAAGCGCTAACGCTATTATGGCTGCCTCATCAGCCAGGTCCCTACAAGGGCTGATACAAATTAATTAACCTAATTAGAGGCTGTGATTGCGGGCGTGATTATGGGGGGGTTGGGGGGGGGGGGTGTAGGGGTAGGGGGTACAGTGGGATAGGGGATGGGGGCGCGCTGGCAGCAAGGGCCCAGGCTGTAATGAGCCGGGAGGTGTGGGAGAGGAGCCAGGGAAGGCGCTCTGCATCGGTAATGAGAAACAACGCTAGCTAGCTTCTAGAAACACTTCCTCTCTCTCTCTCTCTCTCTCTCTCTCTCTCTCTCTCTCTCTCTCTCTCTGTCTGTCTTCTACTCTCTCCTCTCTCTCTCTGTGTGTATGTGTAATGCTCTCTCCCTCCTTCCTCTCCCCACTTCTCGCTCTCTGTTACCCTCTATTCTCTCTATATGCCTGTAATGCTCTCCCTCTCTCTCTCTGTCTCTCTCCCTCTCTCTCTCTCTCTCTCTCTCTCCCGGCACCTCTCACCTCCTTTCCTCTCACTCTCCTTCTGTCTGCTTCCACTCCGCTCATCCTCCCTCTGTTTCATCTCCCCCTTCCTAACAAATCCCCCGTTTTTACATTCCCTCTGTCTCTCTAAAGCTCCTGTCTGATACCTCTTCTTCTTTACCCCTGCCCCCTTATTCTTTCCCTCTCTTAACTTTGCTTCCACCCTCATGGTAGTGAGTATTTGTTTGTCTTTAGTTCACTCTGACTTCTTGTAATTGCGTATTCTCCCTTAGTTTCAGTACCACACCTCTGTGTTGCTCTTTTTGAACTTAGTTACACTATAGTGCAGGGGTTCCCAAAATGTTTCACTCCAGTATTGGGGAAAATCCCATGCACCCCCATGCGCGCACGCCAAGTCCATTTCTATGGGCACAAGCACTGTTCATGACACAAACTGTTCACATCCCTCTGGTTGGTGGTGAGAATTGTGCAGGTCTAAAGCTTATTTCCTGCAATTCTACACATTTTGTCATGGGGTGCAAAGAAAATGTTGCCATTTTAAAGCACATTTTCTTGCAATTCTATACATTTTGACATGTCTAATGTGTATTTATGTGATATTTGAGTGACAAAAAAATTACAGCAATATCTATGAGTTCCTTTAAATAAAAAAAAGCGTTGCTGTGGTGTACATTTCACCGCTTTACCCGCCCCTCCTCTGGTTTCTGTTGATGCTGTAGTATTATTCTGGTCCACAGGGTACAATGGTGCTTATCTTTAAGTTCAAAATACTCTTAGTGAAAAAAACGTGCAGGTGGACGCAAACACACACACATTCAAACAGCGCTTGCACGTACACACATACATGAGAGGGAGAGCACAATATTTAAATGTCCTTCTATTTGTATTGGAAAAAGAACAAAGATATTCTTGAGACCGAAGCAAAATGAATTTTTCTTGCATGCATCAGCAATTCTAATGTTTCTAATGAGTTGGAGTAGAGGAGACTGGAAGCGGTATCTGTACATGAAAACCAACAGAAAGTTCCTCAGAAGTGCAGTTGGTTGTGTTTCTAGTCGCCCTCCTGTAAGACTCAGACTGTTGCCAGCATTTGTCCAATGTCCCCTTGATTGCAATGTCACCTTTGAATATTGTCATTGTCACCCATATCTGTGCCTCGGCAGAACGCGAGGCAGTTGTGTTGGCATTTGATTTCCAGATTGCTTCTCCTCTCTCTCAGTATCTCAGCCTCTCTCTCTCTCTTTTCCTTCTCAGGATCTCGGTGTCTCTCTCTCTCTCCCTCTCCCTCACCCTTTTCTCTCTCTTTTGTCCCCTCTTACTCGCTCTCTCACGTTCTCCCAACCGACCAACCACCCACCCACCCACCCACCCACTCTCCCTCCCCTGTCTCTCTCTCTCTCTCTCTCTCTCACTCTCTTTCCGCTCGCTGCTCTCTCTCTGCTCTTTCTCTCTCTCGCTCTCTGCCGTTCTTTCTCGCTCTCTCTTGCTCTCTCTGTCTCTCTCTCTTGCTCTCTCTGTCTCTCTCTCTGCTCTCTCTCTCTCTCTCTCTCTCTCTCTCTCTCTCTCTGCTCTTTCTCTCTCTCACTCTGTATCAGTTCCAGGGATGTGATTAGGATGGGAAACCACTAGGCTAGCAGACGAGCGGAGATATGGAGGTATGCCGTGTGCATATCACCTTTTTAATCTGAAGCTTGAGGTAGAGGGCCCTTCTGTTTTCCTCTCAGATGAGTTCTGCATTGTAAATGGTGGCAAGGCTTTTCATCACAAATCTATAGGGAAATAAAAAGCAAGGAATAAAATGCACTGAGATTTATTGGAAATGACGTGAATAGGCCAAGGTTAATGTTGGCTAACAACACAGTAATTGTAACTCTGTTTAGAAAACAGCAACCTCATGTAAAACTTTATTATTGTAACCCCATGTTCTGTTTGCACTTTGCAGTTACATCTCAAGGTACTGGTTCCCTGTGTGGATGGATTTTTCTCACTTTAGGGCATTCCATTGTTTCTAAAGTGAAATCTCCACCCACCCGGGCCACCGGGCGTTGCAAAACGAACGTGCCCATTGTAGCCTACATGATACTTAAAACAAGCTAGTTGCACAGAAAGCACAGATGAATGAATCTATACTGAACAAAATATAAACGCAACATGAAAAGAGTTGGTCCCAGTTTTCATGGGCTGAAATAAAAGATCCAAGACATTTTCCATACGCTCAGAAGTGTTTCTGTCTCTAATAAACCCTTTTTTGGTGAAACACTCATTCTGATTGGCTGGACCTGGCTCCCAAGTGTGTGGGCCTTTGCCCTCCCAGGCCCACCCATGGATGCGTCCCTGTCCAGTCATGTGAAATCCATAGATTAGGGCCTAATGAATTTATTTCAATTTCCTTCTATGAACTGGAACGCAGAAAAATCTTTGAAATTGTTGCACTTTGCGTTTATTCTTTTGTTCAGTGTAGTTACAAACCACCCAAGTTCATTATGTCAAAATTCTGAAAAGCCTCCAAGGTAGGCAGCTACACTTGAAAATCCTCTCCTCTAGTTTAGATGAGAAATGACCATTCAAGTGTCTGTGTGTTTGTGTGTGTGTATGTACGTGCCTGCGAGAGTGTGTGTGTGCGCAACTCGGGCGATAGCTAGGTCTTTGAGAAGCCCCTGTCTCTCTCTCTCTCTCTCTCTCTCTCTCTCTCTCTCTCTCTCCCGGCTCCTTTAATAAAACACCAGCTCTCTGATAAGCACCAGGGCTGTCAGAGGGGAAGGTAAATACGGCACTTAAGGATTCTTCTCTCATTTGGCGGTCACACTTACGCTTTAATTATAGCGCTGGTGATACCCCGACAATGAGCCGATGCTATCAGGGGGCCACGATGGCAGGCACAGCTTTGGGGAGATGAAGGCCCAAGATCAGGCCTCCTCCGACCACTGTGTGTGTGCCTGTGTATGTGTGTCTCTGTCTTTTTGTGTGTGTGTGTGCGTGTCTCAGTGTGTGTGTGCGTATAGCAGGGCTCACTACGTTGCTCTCGGAGCTAAACAGCTGTAGCGAGGCTGCTATCAGATATTTATAAGAGGCTCATGAATATGGATGGGCAGCGAGATGGGACTGATGTTTGTCCTCTAACAGGGGATGAAAGGAGAATGCGCTCTCCTCCCAGAAGGACCCAGTCAGGGCCGCTCCGAGAGGAGGAGAGGATGGGGGAGGATGGGGTGGAGAACGGTGTGTGTGTGTCAGCAGAGGGGGGGGGGGGGGTGTTCTATCATACAAACAGGACAAGCTTCCCAATTGTAAACACTATATTTTTATTCTAGGAGAAATTGTTTGATTCTTTTGTCATTGTCAGTTGTGTATCTTCAGTTATAGTTCAGCCGGAAGATGTAAAACAAGGCTTGAAGTCAGGTAGGTATCACTTCGATAATCATCTTAGTATCTAAAGTCCCATTCCTAGGCCGCGTCCCAAATGGCACCATATTCCCGACATAGTGCACTATGGGCCCAGGTCAAAATGAGTACACTACAAAGGTAATAGGGTGCCATTTAGGACACAGACCCATTATTTCTAGAACGAAGACCCAACCACCACCGTACCTCCTGATATACTACTCTATTGATGTCGTCTGGCAAATGCCTGGGAGAAAAGTGCTTCCTTTGCTGTAATATAACCCCTATGTGCACTATATCATAAAACACCACTTTTTTTACCATGAGTTGACAAAATGTTTGTTGAGTTGATAGAATGTGTGTGACAGAGGCATGGTCTGCAGCAGTTTTCAGAGTTTTGTTGTGACTCTTTTCCAATTTAGTAAACAGACATTCTGGTCCAACCCCAGCAAACAGTGAAGGTTCCTACAATGCTTGGTAACGTTCAAAAGAGGTCACAATTTGGTTAATGTTAGCATGACAGTGTTCCATAAATGTGATCAACTTTAGTTAAAGGACATGCCATAATGGTTATAACAATGCTTGGAGATGATTTTTGTTTGTTTTTGACATTTCTAGAATGTGTTAACGAAGATCCCTGGGAATCTCTCTGGGAAATGTTTTGAATACCCGCCATTTTAACCTTCTTATAACGTTTCTATACTAACGTTCAGAAAATGCAGACGTGAGGTGACCAGAAATTCTAGCTGGGAACTGACCTGAGTGGACATGACTGAGGTCACAGTACTCGTCAAGAGGATTGTGAAAGCAAAGCAGCGTGTAGGCAGCACTGTACCTTTCACTGCTAATCATAGAGTCATCCATCAGGGTTAATTGACGGGCGCTAAGCAACCTTAACTTGAATTACCATAATGGGGCCAGGTTTTAATATGGTTAATAGGGTGGCATGACCTTGCCCATTCACTCAGCAGGCAGGTACACACAATAAAGGATCTCAGCCATATAAAGTGGTTGTATTTAAAGAGAGAAGGAGGAACGACCATCAGAGGCTAACCCTGATGGGTTCACATACTTATGTATCTGAAAAGGGGCAGGATATTTTTTCCCCGGAAACGTTGAGTAAAAAGGGGTCCAAAAATGTATAAATCAAACCACCTGGTGATGGTTGCAGAAAACAAAGGAGCATTTTGTCTTTTTGTTTTTTTTTATGGGCAAAATAAGGACAAAATGGCATGTTATAGGCAGCAGCAGATCTTTGACCAGGGCAACCTTTTACATACCTTTCCTCTGACCGCCGTGGCGTCGGAGGCAGAGCTCCGTGGCGTCGGAGGCAGAGCTCCGTGGGCACCGGCACTGGGAAGGACGTCAAAGTGGGCGCAATGCGGTCCAATGGGGCGGGGGTTTGGGGGGGCAGTATTTGAAAAATGCGCCCGGATGAGACCCGGCCGGGTTAACATTTTGGTTTTCTCTATTCCTTTGTGGAGTGGACAAATGATCCCAGGAGCTGGACAATAATGTTTTTATGGGACCCAAAATTTTGTGACTCAAGAGGTCCATTGTGGGAGGGTTAATGGGTAACACGTGGCCACGCTTGAACTCCGGTAGCCCTGTGGCGGGTCTAGGCCCAGAGGGGAGAAGAGAGGAGGAGAGAGCAGGGAGTCACCCTCAGAGAGTTGCCCTCTCCAACAAGCCGCTACTTTGTTTGCGGTGGACAAGGGCCACTCAGAGACTCAATTACCAAGAGGAGCCGGGGCCCGTGCCAGTAAACTGGCCCCGGCCGGAGTGGAGAGAGAGATAATGTTTCCCTCTAATCTACACTGGTCCGCCTACGCCCAGGACCCAGCCAAGGAACAATGGCCCCTCAAAACAAGACTTGTTTTTTTCTCTCCCTTTTCAATCTCTTTGAACACGCTGCTCTTTTACGTCTTGAAATGTCCTGTTGTTCTATTTTTCCGTTTTTCCTCCATGTCTGTACAGTGCTTGGGTGGTGTTGATGTACTGTATCTGTCTGCGAGGAAAAGAGAATGGAGTGCTCTGCAGTCTGGCTGTCCTCTTCTCACTACCAGGTGCTTGCCAGTGGAGATGGCTACATCTGAGCTGCCTGACCCAAGGAAATACTATATCTTTAAACTTGTCGGTCATTTTAGAATTCATGTCTATACTTGACTGATCTTCCTAATTTCTCTGGACTTAGTTCCTCTCGGCTTTCTCTTGTCTGGTGTTTTCACCTGCAATCTGAGAGAGTTGACCTATAACCACTTAAATGGAAATAGTTACCACATTGTTTGACCTGGGGTAGATCTGTCACCCTTGACCTGTTGGGTTAGTGTGTGCGCAAGTGTAAATATTAGGATAGTGTGACAGATGTTTAATGGGAGTAGCCTTTTTGTCCTATCCTCCTGTCTCTTCTTCCTTTTATGGTCATATGGTGGATGTAGGCTACCATTGGGGGGTAGGAATATTGAGGAAGGTTGGGTGGGGAGAGGATAAAGGGATGTAAACCACTGGAGGCCTGCTTGACATCCCCTGAGTGAAGGCGTATGTCTGCTGTTAACAAGGGGAAGACCGCTAAGACATCAGCAGATCAATCATAAAATGACCACTTCAAATCAATTACAGCATGGTTTCCCTTCTCCCTCCTTCTCTGTTGCTTTATTTCAATGGTTCAGCTATTTCTCATTGCAAGCACCAAGAAGAAAGGAACATCACAGCCTTTGAAATCCATCTTGTGTGCGTTTTTCTCCTTTCTATATGGATCTATTATTTAAGAAATAGGCCAATCAATCAATCAACCTTTTTTGATTAACCATACATTCAAGGTGTTGAATCCCCATATTGAGGAAATGAGGTGTTACAATGGAACTACAAAAGATAGGGAGAGCAGAAAATACAGAAAAGGAAGAATAATGAAATAATGAGAAGCTAGTGTCAGAGAGGAGAGAGAGAGTCAACGGAAGATAAAGTGAGAGAGAAGTAGAGAGTGTGAGGGTGCATTGTTTTCAGCCTGCTCGCATCGGCTCGTCTATTCGGCCATCTTGAATTCCACCCATTCAAGTGGCTGCTGTGCGTAGGCCAGGCCTCCGACGCGTTTCCCCGCCACGCTCACAACAGCAGCCATTCATGAGCCACTGCTGTGGGACATCTCCCCCCGAATGCTCGTCACCTCAGTCACACACACACACACACACACACACACACACACACACACACACACACACACACATTCTCTCACTCACTCACACTCTCTCTCTCTCTCTCTCTCTCTCTCTCTCTCTCTCTCTCACACACACACATACACACACACACACACACACACACTGTCTCTCTCTCTCTCTCTCTCTGAGACACACACAAACAGTCTAACCTTTTTCCCTCCACCCAGATGCCAGGAGAATCAGAGGCAAAGAATCAGAAGGGCATCAGTGATGGCTGTTGTCTGCGCACGCCCATGTGTGGTTTTGTGTGAATGGGACAGAGGGGGGAGAAAGGGTGGGTGGGGAGGTCTCTGGGACTAAGGGGTCTTAGGACTAAGTGCTGACGGGGGTGTTGCATAGTTTTGGGTGTATCGTGATGGCGGGGCGAGGAGTGGCAGAGCTAAGGTTTTGGTCTGGACTGACGCATTCCACTCTCACTTGTGACAGCTTGTTGACGTGGGTGGCCTAGGTGACCTCTGAACCCTAAGATTGAGGACGTCATGTGTGCCCATTGTTCTGCGGGCACTGTATCAATTTAACACATCTACCCAGCATGGGCCCAATGTAGAGTATTATTCGTATACTCACAACATTGTAACTAATTAGTCATATGTCACCTAAGTGACAAAAAACTAATATGGAAAGGACATATAACGAACATGTCTGTTTACATGACATATAACCGCAATGGTTAAACGTCCCTATTATGCCATATTTTAATGAGACCACGTAGCATATTCACACACATTCACCTGAGTTCCAAGGTTTTCATTTGTTTGACCAAACATTGACTTCAAAGCTCTCATTTCAACATTATCTCATGTATAACGGAAACATTAATGAGAGATGAACTTCAATTCCCATTCACAATATTCTGAAGCCGGCCCTTCTGGCGACATTTCACACCAGTCGGACGGCAAACCCGGGGTCTGCCGGATAACCAGCCAACGCCGAGTAGGAGAGCAACCATCACTGTTATTGTTAGTGGTAATGCCATGCACTTGTATTGTTGTTTTCCTGCAATCAACACATACATATGTAATAAAGGGGAGAGGGCTTGGGGACAATAAGGTCTTCGTCTCTGGGAACACCAACTCAGAACAGCTTGAGTGCTCTCGAATTCAGTCATAAACAAACACAAGTGCGCACCCAAACCCAACAGCAGATATGTAACATCCTGCCGACTATGCCAAATGTAATCGAGTAAACGAGTGACAGGCTAATCACCGAATAGAAATGCTTCTGAAATTAAACATGCAAATCCTCACACCCGTGACATGTGTACTCACATTAGCTCTTTCCAAAAGGTGTTCTCGTCTTCTTACTACTTTGAGCATCGCGATTGGTCTCTTCTGGGGTTTTCTGGCATTTTGTATTATTCTGATTGGTTAATAACCAGAGGGCATTCAAAATGGTGTCCTCATATTTTGACCATTGTGATTGGTTCCTGCTGGGGTTTTCCCAACATTTCATCGTATTCTGATTTGTTAATTCTGTCCAATAAACACCAATCTGTTGAGAGTGCTGGCATTTTGGAGGAGGGGTGATGGAGGTAGGTGGGAGAGATGACAGGAGGTGAAAGGTCCGTCGGAATGACTGCAGCTATGGGAGAATGAGTGGAGGAGAAAGGAGGAGAGAGGGAGAGGGGGACCATCGATGGCCATGTCAGGGGTGAGTGATAACCATGGTCTTTTCAGCACCGCGGGGCGGGTCAGAGGCTGTGATGGATGGGGCTGGGACCCCCTCTCCCTGTCCCAGTGTCTGGGGTGGGGGAGTGGGGATGGAGGGTTAAGGGGTGGTGATGTCTAGCCCCTCATTAGACACACACTGTCTGATTTCACCTTCTAGGGAAAACAGCTGGCTAGGCTGGATAACAGGCTGGAAGAACGTGAGAGAGGGACAGGGACACAATACCACAGTAAAGGCTAATTTATACCTTACGCAAGTGCCTTTATTTAAACAGTGTGCAAGCAGTCCTGCTCACATACTAGTGCACTTTATTGCATTGCTGGGTCTCGGCTGACAAGTAATTCAAATTCTATTACAATCATCGTATTAAATCACAAAACAGAGTGTTTTGAAGTGTGTCTGATGGAGCTATATGTTGAAGCACTGGGCCTGTAATCACAAAGCGTTTCAGAGTGTGAATCTTGGATTAGGTACCCATTGTCCATATAGTCACATTTATTCTCTGAGGTGCTTTGTGAATACGGGCTCTGCTCTTGGTGGCCACGTCTGTGTTCCTCTGTTTAAAAGCTCTTTGGACTCTGCTTCAGGTCCTCTACCCAGGGAGGCCCTGGCCCTACCGAGCCCAAACCCAGTAGAGAAGCGAGGAGGAGCGGGAGTAACCTGCCTTGTGTCTTATCTTAACCTTCAAACGCTGGACGGCGCCCGCTCACACAGAGAGAGATAGGTGGAGAGAGAAACAGAGAGAGAGGATAGAGCGAATCAATGCGCCAGAAACAAAGGCTTCTGTGAAATAACGTGAGGCCTTCACGAACCCAAGCCCACTAATTGATGGCTGGAGGGAGTGGGAGAGACAGAGAGAGCTATATCAAAGCCACCAGATCCCCCCCATACTACACACACAGACAATGTTCACACGCTGGCTATCTCAGGAGGCACCCGTTGAGAAACCCTACTTGCTTCAATCTCTCATTTCCTTGGTCCTATCCTCCCTCTGGTCCTGTTTCCACAACCTGTACACTTCCCTGCATGCACCTTGCGTACGCACACACACACACACACACACACACACACACACACACACACACACACACACACACACACACACTCATGTACAACCATATTCCCACACATATAGCCAACATATTGAATGGAAAGGCCCAATATGCAGTGTTGTCACCCACATGATAATGGCTGCACCGATCGAGGGCCTAGGGACACCATTTAATTGCTGTGGCCATGCGTACCAAAAGAGGTGTCACACCAATTAATTATCTTTGTGACGGCCTGTCCCGTCCGAACCCTACTCCCCCTGGCTGGGCTGTCCCACTGGGAAAGAGGTAGGGGGGCAGAGAATTGGGTCATCCCATTGGGACAGAGGTGGGGAAAGAGTGGGTGGGGAGACATGTAAAGATCCCCTAACAATGGGTACCAAATCCAGACCCGTCTTATTCATACCACCCTTACCATCCCCCAACTTCGCCGTCTCACCTTTTGTCTCTTGACACCGGCTTATGAAAACAAGCTCACAGCACTGAACGCATTACAACACCATGATAACACTTTCATAAAATGTTTAGAACATGTTCATGATGCTCAGTTCAAATCATAATGAATCTAGGCTAAATAACAATACAATTGACCAGAAAACGTCACATAAATAGAAAAGAACAGCGTTAGATAACACATATACAGTGCATTCGGAAAGTATTCAGACCCCTTGACTTTTTCCACATTTTGATATGTTACAGCCTTATTCTAAAATGGATTACATACATTTTTTTTTCTTCAGACACACGATACCCCATAATGGCAAAGCAAAAAATGTTTTTTAGACATTTTGGCTATTTAATTAAATTTAAAAAAACTGAAATATCACATTTACATAGGTACAGTTGAAGTCGGAAGTTTACATACATTTTTAGGTTGGAGTCATTAAAACTAATTTTTCAACCACTCCACAAATTGATGGTATACAAAATGTAGTTTTGGCCTGTCAGTTAGGACATCTACTTCGAGTATGACACAAGTAATTTTCCCAACAAATGTTTTGCAGACAGAATATTTCACTCATAATTCACTGTATCACAATTCCAGTGGGTCAGAAGTTTACATACACCAAGTTGACTGTGCCTTTAAACAGCTTGGAAAATTCCAGAAAATGATGTCATGGCTTTAGAAGCTTCTGACATCATTTGAGTCAATTGGAGGTGTACCTGTGGATGTATTTCAAGGCCTACCTTCAAACTCAGTGCCTCTTTGCTTGACATCATGGGAAAATAAAAAAAAATCAGCCATGACCTCAGAAAAAAATTGTAGACCTCCACAAGTCTGATTCATCCTTGGGAGCAATTTCCAAATGCCTGAAGGTACCACGTTCATCTGTACAAACAGTAGTGCGTAAGTATAAACACCACGGGACCACACAGCTGTCATACCGCTCAGGAAGGAGACGCGTTATGTCTCCTAGAGATGAACATACTTTGGTGCGAAAGTGCAAATCAATCCCAGAACAACAGCAAAGGACCTTGTGAAGATGCTGGAGGAAACAGGTACAAAAGTATCTATATCCACAGTAAAACGAGTCCTATAGGAAGGAAGAAGCCACTGCTCCAAAACCTCAATGAAACAAAAATAGAACTGTTTGGCCATAATGACTATCGTTATTTTTGGAGGAAAAAGGGGGAGGCTTGCAAGCCGAAGAACACCATCCCCACCGTGAAACACGGGGGTGACAGCATCATGTTTGAAAATCTATGGCAAGACCTGAAAATTGGTGTCTTGCCATGATCTCCAACATCTTGACAAAGCTTGAAGAATTTTGAAAATAATAATTGGCAAATATTGTACAATTCAGATGTGCAAAGCTCTTATAGACTTACCCAAGAAGACTAATTGATGGCAAAAGTGTTTTTAACATCTATTGACTCAGGGAGCTGAATACTTATGCAACAACTACATTTTAGTTTTAAATGTTTTATTGCCTCCCGAAAGGTGCAGCGATCTAAGGCACCACTATAGATCCAGTTTTGATCTTGGGCTGTGTCACAGCCGGCCGAGACTGAGAGACCCTTGAGGCGACGCACATTTGGCCCAGCGTTACCCGGGTTAGGGGAGGGTCTGGCTGGCTGGGATGTCCTTGTCCCATCGCGCTCTAGCAACTCCTGTGGCGGGCCGGTCGCCAGTTGTATGGTGTTTCCTCTGACACATTGGTGCGGCTGGTTTCCGGGTTAAGCGAGCAGTGCGGCTTGGCAGGGTCGTGCTTTTGGCAGGGTCGTGCTTTGGAGGACGCATGTCTCTCGACCTTTGCCTTTGAATCCCACTTCGTAACACAAAATATATATATATACGTTTTAATCCCACTTTGTAACACAATAAAATGTGAAGAAATCTGAATACTTTTGCAAAGCACTGTAGTTCCTACTGGGTCATCTCTTCATGCCACAATGCAGGGAGCAGCAAGTGAACGGAGGGGGGGGGGGGAGAGACAGAGAGGGAGGGGAGAAAGGGGGAGAATGAGAGAGGGAGAAGAGGGGAAGGGAGTGGGATGAGCACTGGCAACAGCTGAGTCACTGGAGTGGATCGGTCACATGTGCTGCTTTTTGGGGGTGGAGGGGTGGAATAAAGGAGGGGTGGAGGGGTTGTTGGAGAGGGGGCGGCATCTAGCCTACGTGCAGACAGACGAGTACTCAGGCGATGAGGCACCTCAAGCCCTGGAGGAGGTGA
The DNA here is from genome assembly GCF_901001165.1 of Salmo trutta. Classification (NCBI taxonomy): domain Eukaryota; kingdom Metazoa; phylum Chordata; class Actinopteri; order Salmoniformes; family Salmonidae; genus Salmo; species Salmo trutta. The sequence goes on along the minus strand of NC_042993.1, from coordinate 27,268,452 downwards.
GAGGAGCGAGGGGACCAGATAGAGGAACAGATAGGGTCCCAACAATGGACCGTTAGATCCACAACCAGACAGATAGGGTGTCATAACAATGGACCCTTAGCATCATGATCAGACGACAGATAATTCAAGACACATTAAAAACCTTGTCTGTCTGTCTCTAAACTTCCCTCTCCAGGTTGGTCTGGCTAACTTTCCCCTGCCTCCATGCTGTCTGCTGTACAGGTAACTTAAGCTCCAAGAAATGAAGAGTCATGAATAAAGAGGATGTGTCACGTAGGGAACGCCAATGAGGCGGGGCCAGGGATGGGGCGCCTTCGCCACCTGACCTTTGTCTTATTTAAAAATCAAAAAGGTGCCACCGCTGGGCCTTGGGGTGTGTGTGTGTCGGGACCTGGCGGGGGCGTCTGGGTCCCTGATCCATGGGCCGCCGCTGACCCCTGACCCCAGGGGGCCGTGAAGGGGGAGTCCCTCGAGCGGTGGCTCTGAATGTCATCCCCCCCCATCCCCCTCACCCTCCCCGGGCGTCAGACACTCACAGGCCCTGTAATGATTTATGGGTCGGGGTGCGATTGACGCGCGGCCCTCACGAGCAGCCCTGGGGAACCCCCTAAATGGTAGTTTTGACACCGCTGAAAGCCGAGGTTAAAGGTGATCAATAACAGGGCACTGGAGGAGAGTAAAAAGGGAGGGATAGAGAGAGAGAGGAGGAGGAGGAGTAGGAGGACTGGAGCCTTTTTAATTGGGCTTTCCTCATTACGAGGAGAAGAAGAGGCCATCTCCTCTTTTGTGTTATGTCCCTATGCCTTGAGGATATGAGTAGTGCTTTTAAAGGGAAGGTTTTGTCCTTGTGCTTAGAGGTGACCTTGTGATGCTTTTAGTAATGGTAAAACAGCTGATTCCAGAACAGGGCATTCCTCTCTGTGTTTGTGTTAGTGCATTGTTTCTGGGATATATTCTGTCCATCCTCATACTTGACCTCCAAAGCTGTATGATGCCTCCCTGTTTCAGGTCTCTGTCTCAGTTCACCCCTTGCTACTACCTAAGACCTTCCCTGTTCTTCTCCAAAGCCTTAGTGTCTATTTGGGCTTTGGGGTTTTCATCATCATCAGTTTTCATAAGTGTCTTGAACTCTGAATATTTATGAGCCCAACTCTCTCCTTATTCATATAATTCCTTCTTTACCTCTCTATCTTTTTCTCTCTTTCTGTCTGTCTGTGCTTCTGTTGCCCATGTGTCTGTCTCTGTGTCTGCTGTCCGTCTCTGTCTCTCCATGCTAGTCACAGGGTGGTGACGGGGGCAGGGGAAGTCTAACATTGTGTACCTGTCTGTCCTCCCATCCCACCCTTCTACATTTCTAATTACCGAGTCGCACGCAGCATCCTTGAGCTCAGCGGCAGGTCTCCATTTCATATCTTGCTCCGTCTCTCTCTTCCTCTCCTTTTCTTCCCTTCCCTCCCTCCCTCCCTCCCTCCCTCCCTCCCTCCCTCCCTCCCTCCCTCCCTCCTTATTTATTTATTTCCTTGCTCGAATCTTTGTTGTTGTTCTGTTTTGACTGGTGTGTGCGTGTGTGCTTTCGTGTGAGTGCGTGCGTGTGTGTGTATGTGGTTGGGTGTCAGATATGGTCAAACTCAGGTTATTTTCATGCCGCCCCAGTTCAATTTCAGGAAGTATGACAGACAACCAGGTAAGTTTCACAATGAACAATACTTTATTTGGGAAAGGTAGAAAGTGTCTCTTAAAAGTGGTGGTACAAAAATCTCTTTAAAAGTCTCTTTAAAAGTATATTTGTTTATAGTTTAGGGGCTCTATTCAATCTGTAAAGCGGAAGCGTTACAGATACCTTCATAGAAATGTGAAGGTAATTTCCGATTGAGCTAAGATATGCAGTGTTTACCGTTTAAATTTCAATCACGCTGTAAAGCTGAACTTCCGTGATCCGGATTGGCATAGGTTGTAATGATCGTCGTAGAGAGGTGACCAAGATGCAGCGTGGCACGTGTTCATGACTATTTATTTAAATCAAACAAACAGTTCTGTCAAGTACAGAAACACAAAACAGAAAACAACTACCCACAAACAAAGGTGGGAAAAGGCTGCCTAAGTATGATTCCTAATCAGAGACAACGATAGACAGCTGCCTCTGATTAGGAACCATACTCGGCCCAAAACAAAGAAATACAAAATATAGAACGCCCACCCCACACCCTGACCTAACAAAATAGAGAAATAAACCGTCTCTCTCAGGTCAGGGCGTGACAGTACCCCCCCAAAGGTGCGGACTCCCGGCCGCAAACCTGAACCTATAGGGGAGGGTCCAGGTCGGCGTCTATTCTTGGCGGCGGCTCTGGTTCGGGGCGTAGCCCTCACTCCGCCCGCTGATCCCCCCGCTTCTGTGTCGCCGGAGGAACCAGACCGTGGATCATCGCCGGAGGCTCTGAACTGCCGACCGCCGCTGAAGACTCCGGGCTGCAGGCCGCCGCTGAAGACTCCGGGCTGCGGACCATCGCTGAAGACTCCGGGCTGCGGACCGTCACTGAAGACTCTGGGCTGCGGACCGTCGCTGAAGACCCCGGGCTGCGGAGCGTCGCTGGAGGCTCCGGACTGCGGAGCGTCGCTGGAGGCTCCGGACTGCGGAGCGTCGCTGGAGGCTCCGGACTGCGGAGCGTCGCTGGAGGCTCCGGACTGCGGAGCGTCGCTGAAGGCTCCGGACTGGGGAGCGTCGCTGGAGGCTCCGAACTGGGGAGCGTCGCTGGAGGCTCCGGACTGGAGAGCGTCACTGGAGGCTCCGGACTCGGGACCGTTGCTGCAGGCTCCGTGCCATGGATCATCGCTACAGGTTCCGCGCCATGGATCATCAATGGAGGCTTTGTGCCATGGATTATCACTGGAGGCTTCGTTCCATGGATCATCTCTACAGGCTCCGGGCCATGGATCATCCCTACAGGCTTCTTGCCATGGATTATCCCTACAGGCTCCGGGCCATGGATCATCCCTACAGGCTTCATGCCATGGATTATCCCTACAGGCTCCGGGCCATGGATTATCCCTACAGGCTCCGGGCCATGGATCATCCCTACAGGCTTCTTGCCATGGATTATCCCTACAGGCTCCGGGCCATGGATCATCCCTACAGGCTTCTTGCCATGGATTATCACTTGAGGCTCTGGGCCATGGGTTATCACTGGAGGCTTCATGCCATGGATCATCCCTACAGGCTCCGGGCAATGAATCATCACTGGAGGCTTTGTGCCATGGATCATCACTGGAGGCTTCGGACCATGGATCATCACTGGAGGCTTCTTACGTGGAGCCGGAACTGGTCTCACCGGACTGAGGAGACGTACTGACAGCCTGGTACGTGGAGCAGGCACAGGGCGTACCAGGCTGAATAGACTCACTAGAGGGAGAGTGCGAGGAGCAGACACAGTACGTACTAGGTTGTGGAGGCGCACTGGAGGGAGAGTGCGAGGAGCAGGCACAGGACGTACTGGGCTGTAGAGGCACACTGGAGGGAGATTGCGAGGAGCAGGCACATGCTCACCACGATAAGCATGAGCAGTTGGCTCAGGTCTCAACCCTGACTCCGCCAATCTACCCGTGTGCCCCCCCGAAAATTTTTTGGGGGGCTGCCTCTCGTGCTTTCGTCCTTGCCGTGCTAGTTCCTCTCTCGCTGCCTTCACCTGCTTCCCCGGCAGGCTTCTGTATCTCTCCAATACTTGGCCCAAAGTCCAGTCTATCCTCTCCTCCAACTCCCCCAGAGACCAGGAATCCATCTGCTCCCGGGCACGCTGCTTGATCCAGTTGTGGTGGGTAGTTCTGTAACAATCGTCGTAGAGAGGTGACCAAGATGCAGCATGGCACGTGTTCATTATTATTTATTTAAATCAAACAAACACTCGAAGAAAAATAACAAAGGGAAACGAAAGCACACAGTTCTGTCAGGTACAGAAACACAAAACAGAAAACAACTACCCACAAACACAGGTGGGAAAAGGCTGCCTAAGTATGATTCCTAATCAGAGACAACAATAGACAGCTGCCTCTGATTAGGAACCATACTCGGCCCAAAACAAAGAAATACAAAACATAGAATGCCCACCCCACACCCTGACCTAACAAAATAGAGAAATAAACCGTCTCTCTCAGGTCAGGGTGTGACATAGGTGTAATCATAGAATCACATATAGAACCCCTATTCATTTCATATGATCTCTGTGGGCAAAGTAGGCCTAATAAAGATTTGTCAAATAACTTTTAACATGTAAAAAAGAAACGTCCCTTTTTCAGGACAAAGATCATTTGTAAAAATCAAAATAACTTCACAGATCTTCATTGTAAAGGGTTTAAACACTGTTTCCCATGCTTGTTCAATGAACCATAAACAATTAATGAACATGCACCTGTGGAACGGTCGTTAAAACACTAACAGCTTACAGACGGTAGGCAATTAAGGTCACAGTTATGAAAACTTAGGACACTAAAGAGGCCTTTCTACTGACTCTGAAAAACACCAAAAGAAAGATGCCCAGGGTCCCTGCTTATCTGCGTGAACGTGCCTTAGGCATGCTGCAAGGAGGCATGAGGACTGCAGATGTGGCCAGGGCAATAAATTGCATTGTTCGTACTGTGAGACGCCTAAGAAAGCGCTACAGGGAGACAGGACGGAGAGCTGATCGTCATCGCAGTGGCAGACCACATGTAACAATACCTGCACAGGATCGGTACATCCAAACATCACACCTGCGGGACAGGTACAGGATGGCAACAACAACTGCCCGAGTTACATCAGGAACGTACAATCCCTCCATCAGTGCTCAGACTGTCCACAATAGGCTGCCAAAGGCTGGACTGAGGGCTTGTAGGCCTGATGTAAGGCAGGTCCTCACCAGACATCACCGGCAACAACGTCGCCTATGGGCACAAACCCACCGTTGCTGGTCCAGACAGGACTGGCAAAAAGTGCTCTTCACTGACGAGTCGTGGTTTTGTCTCACCGGGGTGATGGTCGGATTCGCGTTTATCGTTGAAGGAATGAGCGTCACACCGAGGCCTGTTCTCTGGAGCGGGATCGATTTGGAGGTGGAGGGTCCGTCATGGTCTGGGGCAGTGGGTCACAGCATCATCGGACTGAGCTTGTTGTCATTGCAGGCAATCTCAACACTGTGCATTACAGGGAAGACATCCTCCTCCCTCATGTGGTACCCTTCCTGCATGCTGGCTCATCCTGACATGACTCTCCAGCATGACAATGCCACCAGCCATATTACTCGTTCTGTGCGTGATTTCCTGCAATTCCTGTGATCTGCCATGGCCAGCGAAGAGCCCGGATCTCAATTCCATTGAACACGTCTGGGACCTGTTGGATCGGAGGGTGAGGGCTAGGGCCATTCCTCCTAGAAATGTCCGGGAACATGTAGGTGCCTTGGTGGAAGAGTGGGGTAACATCTCACAGCAAGAACTGGCATATCTGGTGCAGTCCATGAGGAGGAGATGCACTGCAGTACTTGAAAATGATTGTACTACTGTATATATATATATATACACTGCTCAAAAAAATAAAGGGAACACTTAAACAACACAATGTAACTCCAAGTCAATCACACTTCTGTGAAATCAAACTGTCCACTTAGGAAGCAACACTGATTGACAATAAATTTCACATGCTGTTGTGCAAATGGAATAGACAACAGGTGGAAATTATAGGCAATTAGCAAGACACCCCCAATAAAGGAGTGGTTCTGCAGGTGGGGACCACAGACCACTTCTCAGTTCCTATGCTTCCTGGCTGATGTTTTGGTCACTTTTGAATGCTGGCGGTGCTTTCACTCTAGTGGTAGCATGAGACGGAGTCTACAACCCACACAAGTGGCTCAGGTAGTGCAGCTCATCCAGGATGGCACATCAATGCGAGCTGTGGCAAGAAGGTTTGCTGTGTCTGTCAGCGTAGTGTCCAGAGCATGGAGGCGCTACCAGGAGACAGGCCAGTACATCAGGAGACGTGGAGGAGTCCGTAGGAGGGCAACAACCCAGCAGCAGGACCGCTACCTCCGCCTTTGTGCAAGGAGGAGCAGGAGAAGCACTGCCAGAGCCCTGCAAAATGACCTCCAGCAGGCCACAAATGTGCATGTGTCTGCTCAAACGGTCAGAAACAGACTCCATGAGGATGGTATGAGGGCCCGACGTCCACAGGTGGGGGTTGTGCTTACAGCCCAACACCGTGCAGGACGTTCGGCATTTGCCAGAGAACACCAAGATTGGCAAATTCGCCACTGGCGCCCTGTGCTCTTCACAGATGAAAGCAGGTTCACACTGAGCACGTGACAGACATGACAGAGTCTGGAGACGCCGTGGAGAACGTTCTGCTGCCTGCAACATCCTCCAGCATGACCGGTTTGGCGGTGGGTCAGTCATGGTGTGGGGTGGCATTTCTTTGGGGGGCCGCACAGCCCTCCATGTGCTCGCCAGAGGTAGCCTGACTGCCATTAGGTACCGAGATGAGATCCTCAGACCCTTTGTGAGACCATAAGCTGGTGCGGTTGGCCCTGGGTTCCTCCTAATGCAAGACAATGCTAGACCTCATGTGGCTGGAGTGTGTCAGCAGTTCCTGCAAGAGGAAGGCATTGATGCTATGGACTGGCCCGCCCATTCCCCAGACCTGAATCCAATTGAGCACATCTGGGACATCATGTCTCGCTCCATCCACCAACGCCACGTTGCACCACAGACTGTCCAGGAGACCATCCGCCACCTCATCAGGAGCATGCCCAGGCATTGTAGGGAGGTCATACAGGCACGTGGAGGCCACACACACTACTGAGCCTCATTTTGACTTGTTTTAAGGACATTACATCAAAGTTGGATCAGCCTGTAGTGTGGTTTTCCACTTTAATTTTGAGTGTGACTCCAAATCCAGACCTCCATGGGTTGATAAATTGGATTTCCACTGATTATTTTTGTGTGATTTTGTTGTCAGCACATTCAACTATGTAAAGATAAAAGTATATAATAAGATTATTTCATTCATTCAGATCTAGGATGTGTTATTTTAGTGTTCCCTTTATTTTTTTGAGCAGTATATTTGACAAATCTGAATTGCCATGTTTATGAACATCCTTGATGGGGATCGGCCCTGAGAATGCACGGATGACCTTATTGTTTACTGCCGTATCTTTTCAAAGAAGCCCCTCTTTCATTGCTTTCTTTCTTCTCTTCTTTTCCACAGCTAATCTTGTGGTTAAAGTCACTCCTTCATGGCCGTGGGAAAAAGGCACGCTTGAAGGGGAAGTACGGGGGCAACCTTTAACGCCCGACTCAAGCGGCTCTTAGGGTAGAAAAGCCTTATAGGCAAACTATTCATTTTGCAACCTTGTACATCGGTCTTAATGGCCTCCACAGCATGTGTGAATAGAGAGGGGGCAATGGGTCAGGGAGAAATTTCAGGGTAATGAAAGCAAATATTCTCTACTATTGCTCTTTAGTAAGACTAGATACTGAGTGTTCAAAACATTAATAACACCCGCTCTTTCCAGAACATAGACTGAGCAGGTGAATCCAGGTGAAAGCTTATATCCCTTATTGATCTCACTTCTTAAAACCTCTTCAATCAGTGTTGATGAAGGGGAGGAGACCGTTTTAAAGAAGGATTCTTAAGCCTTGAGACAATTGAGACAGATTGTGTATGTGAGCCATTTAGATGGTGAACATGCAAGACAAAATATTTAAGTGCTTTTGAACGGGGTACGGTTTCCCGTGTGTATCAACAATGGTCCACCACCCAAGGGACATCCAGCCAACTTGACACGACTGTGGGAAGCATTGGAGTCAACATGAGCCAGCATCCCTGCAGAATGCTTTCGACACCTTGTAGAGACCACGCCCCGACAAATGGTGGCTGCTTTGAGGGCAAAGGGTGGCGCAACTCAATTTTAGGAAGGTGTTCTTAATGTTTTGGACACTCAGTGTATAACAATAGGACTTTCTCTACACTTCTTCCTTATTCTTACAGATCCAGTTGTAGGGCACTGCCCTACACTGCCCTACACTGCCCTACACTGCCCTACAAATGGAAAGTGCAGGAACTACGTAAAATATTGAACTACAAAATCTGATTTCAAGGTCTGTTTCTGTCCAGACAGAGAGCAATATTTAGTTCTTTAGGATTCATTCTGATTGTCTGGCTTGTTCTTGTGTCAGGAAACGAAATACCACTTTAATCAGATATTACACCTGGACCTTACAACAGATCAAATATTTAGGACCGAATTTGCAGTTAGTGCACTTTGCCTTTGTAGGGCAGGACAGTACTACTATTCTCCAAACATCAAGCTGAATTAGTCAAAATGGTGGCTTTGAATGCTTCAAACATTCCTCTAGTTGTGAATATCTTCTTGTATCTACAGTATAGCCTGCAGGCTATAGGAGGGTTGGTAATAGCTGTGACCTCTCCTTTCAATTGTTTCTCACACTGAAAGACAGCTCTGCGGTTGAAAGGCACCCCTCACAGTCATGAAGCCAGGATACCGTCTTCTCTTCTTCTTCAAAACCCAGAGAAGATCAAAAGAGAGATGGGAGGTAGGGGGGAGAGGAACTTTTTAAACCTGCACTTATACTCCTCTCTCTATAGATATATACCTTGGGAGTCTGCATGAAGGATGAACCATATAGCCACAGGCCAACAGAGGCTGGTGACTTGAAAAATTGAGGAGGATGGGAGACCCATGGTATAGGCATGGACCACACGGAGACAGCAAAGGGTGTTTAAAAAAAATCATCAAAGACAAATTATTTTAACCTAAAACATTTCTTGAAGGCATTTATAGTAAAATATTATGGGGAATGGGAATGAGAGGACTACTTATACAGTGTTGGGAAGCGATCACAGCAGTGATTGAGTGAGGGTACGAGGCACGAGTTGAGGTGTTCAGAGGCTTGGCTTCGGTGGAGGACAGTGGTTGAGGTGTTCGGAGGCTCAACTCTTCCACTGAGGGCAGAACAGGATTTGACTGGGAAGACTAAAAACAACAACACAACACAGTTAGAAAAAAGAGCTAAGAATGAGTTAGTCCAAGCAAGGATTTAAATCACATTGATGCGTAATAATGTGATTGTATTTGTGTATGTGGTTGACTCTACATACATTAATGAGAGAAAATTGACAGGGCCACGTGGCTTGGAGAGGAAACATTCAATGCGCCAGTGGATGAAAGAACACATGAGACATGGCTTTAGTTCATGTCAGGAGAGAGTTGACACTGGTAACGTGAGTGGAGTGGTCATCACCTCTTAATCAGGGAACAGGAGGGGACTTAGATGTAAATACAAATAGCAGAGACATTCTATTACAGTAGAGTCATCATAGGTTTCGACAACACGTTTCTCCATGAAGTTAAACTCACACTCGCATCTTGACCACTTGACACATCAAAGCATCCCAAGAAACTGTCCTGAATAAAGCGTTGATCATTCACATACCTGACAACAACTGACAACTGCAAGCGACAGCTGATTTCTGTGGATTCACCCATTTGGCATGCGAAAAAATACACTGGATGATGGATGATGAGATGATCGTGGATTTCAGGAAACAGCAGAGGGAGCAGCCCCCTATCTACATTGACGGGACAGTAGTGGAGAGGGTAGAGAGTTTTAAGTTCCTCGGCGTACACATCACGGACAAACTGAAATGGTACACCCACACAGACAGCATGGTGAAGAAGGCGCAGAAATTCGGCTTGTCACCAAAAACACTCACAAACTTTTACAGATGCACAATCAAGAGCATCCTGTCGGGCTGTATCACCGCCTGGTACGGCAGCTGCTCCGCCCATAACCGGAAGGTTCTCCAGAGGGTAGTGAGGTCTGCACAACGCATCACCGGGTGCAAACGACCTGCCCTCCAGGACACCTACACCACCCGATTTCACAGGAAGGCCAAAAAGATCACCAAGGACAGCAACCACCCGAGCCACTGTCTGTTCACCCCGCTATCATCCAGAAGGCGAGGTCAGTACAGGTGCATCAAAGCTGGAACCGAGAGACTGAAAAACAGCTTCTATCTCAAGGCCATCAGACTGTTAAACAGCCATCGCTAACATTGAGTGGCTGCTGCCAACATACTGACTCAACTCTAGCCACTTTAATAATGGGAAAATTGATGTAATCAATTTATCACTTGCCACTTTATATTATTTATATTAGATCATGTTTACACCTACATTATTCATCTCATATGTATATACTGTACGCCATACCATCTACTGCATCTTGCCATCTTGATGTAATTAGATGTATCACTAGCCACTTTAAACAATGCCATTTTATATAATGTTTTCATAACCTACATTACTCATCTCATATGTATATACTGTACTCTATACCATCTACTGCATCTTGCCATCCTGATGTAATGTATCACTAGCCAGCCACCTGCTTTATATGTTTTCATACCCTACAATACTCATCTCATATGTATATACTGTACTCCATACCATCTATTACATCTTGCCTATGCCGTTCGGCCATCACTCATTTATATATTTTTATGTACATATTCGTATTCATTCCTTTACACTTGTGTGTACAAGGTAGTTGTTGTGGAATTGGTAGATTACTTGTTAGATATTACTGCATGGTCGGAACTAGAAGCACAAGCATTTCGCTACACTCGCATTAACACCTGCTAACCATGTGTATGTGACAAATACATTTGATTTGATTTGAAGCTTATGGATGACGCGATGGTAGCTATCAAATCATTCTTAATTGATTTCGACATCCCAGAGACGACAGTAGAAAATTCCATATGTTCAACAAGTAAAGCATCGTAACGTGCAATTACCTCTGCAAGCTCCTTGTAGTTGCCGTTGTTAGCAGAATGTTCCCTCTCATCGTGCCCCCTAAAAGACAACTCTTACATGTCCAAAAATGCAGTAGCGTCGATAAGCCACTTGAGAACAGCCTTGTTTCTTCTTACCTTCTGGTTGTGTTGCGCAGTTTGAATTCACAGAACTTTGTCCAACACAGGATCGATGCAGCTTTTTCCCAGAAGCTTCAATCTGATGTGGGCAGTTAAAGGGGTCTTTAACAAAAAATCCACTACATTGTCGTTAGCGTTAACTAGCCATTCTGGCGGATAAAACTGCACTCTGGTAGCTAGCTATAAATAAATTGAATAAATGGACACAAAAATAAAGTTAGAAAACCAAGAAAAGAATATACAGTGCATTCGGAAAGAATTCAGACCCCTTGACTTTTTCCACATTTTGTTACATTTACAGCCTTATTCTAAAATGGATTACATTCTTATTACATTCATCCATCTACACACAATAACCCATAATGACAAAGCAAAAACAGGTTTTTAGACATCTTTGCAAATGTATAAAAAAAATGAAATGTTACATTTACATAAGTATTCAGACCCTTTACTCAGTACCTAGTTGAAGCACCTTTGGCATATTTTTTGGCAGCTTCTTGGGTATGATGCTACAAGCTTGGCTCACCTGTATTTGTGGAGTTTCTCCCATTCTTCTCTGCAGATCCTCTCAATCTCTGCCAGGTGGGATGGGGATTGTTGCTGCACAGCTATTTTCTAGCTCTCTCCAGAAATGTCGGGTTCAAGTCCGGGCTTTGGCGGGCCTCTTAAGGACATTCAGAGACTTGTCCCGAAGCCATGCCTACTTTGTCTTAGGGTCGTTTTCCTGTTGGAAGTTGAACCTTCGCCTCAGTCTGAGGTCATGAGCGCTCTGGAGCAGGTTTTCATCAAGGATCTCTCTGTACTTTGCTCCGTTCATCTTTCCCTTGATCTTGACTAGTCTCCCAATCACCTGCCGCTAAAAACATCTCCACAGCATGATGCTGCGACAACCATGCTTCACCATAGGGATGGTGCCAGGTTTCGCCCAGACATGACTCTTGGCATTCTGGCCAAAAGTTCAATCTTGGTTTCATCAGACCAGAGTCTTTAGGTGACTTTTGGCAAACTCCAAGCGTGCTGTCATGTGCTTTTTACTGAGGAGTGTCTTCTGTCTGGCCACTATACTATAAAGGCCTGATTGGTAGAGTGCTGCAGAGATGGTTGTCCTTCTGGAATGCTCTCCCATCTCCACAGAGGAACTCTGGAACTCTGTCAGAGTGACCATCGGGTTCTTGGTCACCTCCCTGACCAAGGTCCTTCTCCCCTGATTGCTCAGTTAGGCCGGGCAGCCAGCTCTAGGAAGAGTGGTTTGTTGGTTCCAAACTTCTTCCATTTAAGAATATTGGAGGACACTGTGTTCTTGGGGACCTTCAATGCTGCAGAAATGTTTGGTACCCTTCCCCAGATCTGTGCCTCGACACAATTCTGTCTCTGAGCTCTAAAGACAATTCCTTCAACCTCATGGCTTGGTTTTTTACTCTGACATGCACTGTCAACTGTGGGACCTTATATAGACAGGTGTGTGCCTTTCTAAATCATGTCCAAATAAGTTGTAGAAACATCTCAAGGATGATCAATGGAAACAGGATGCACCTGAGCTCAATGTGAAGTCTCATAGCAAAGGGTCTGAATGCTTATGTAAATAAGGTATTTTATTTTTTATTTTTTTTGCAAAAATGTCTAAAAACCTTATTTTGCCTTGTCGTTATGGGGTATTGTATGTAGATTGATGAGGGGAAAATTTTGCAAAATGTGGAAAAATCCAAGGGGTCTGAATACTCTATATACACTGTATAATCTACTTCCTCCGTCTCCAGTAGTTTGATGAAACTCATTTGAATTGGATAATATACTAAAAATGCTCAACTATCACTATTCACTATTTCAATCTCTCAATCTATCCAACAATGTCACCAACTCACCAAGCTTCTAAATCACACATGCATAGTACCAGATTAATTATCTGATCCTTTGATTGGATGGACAACATGCTGGTTCATAGTGCAAAAGCTTTGATTAGTTGGAGGATGTCCTCCGGAAGTTGTCATAATTGCCATGTAGGTCTAAGCAAGGGGGTGAGGAGCACGAGTGTCTTAGTTTGGTGTTGAAGTTAATGTTGACAGAGTAGGATGGAAAATAGCTGTCCTCCGGCTACACCATGGTGCTACGCTAGAGGGTGCTGTTGAGACTACTGTAGAATTTAATTGCAAAACAATGTGTTTTAATCAGGTATTTGGTGACTTGAATATTTAGTATAGTTTTATATAAAAAGTTATTATTTTAAATTTTTCGGAAATTTACAGAGTAGGATGGTCCTCCCTTCCTCCTCTGAGAAGCCTCCACTGCTACAGGCCCGACATCATAAATAACACAGCACTTTTCCTCACTTACTCTTTCCTCCGATTCACCACTGGGTCTGTGGAGCGTTTCATATGGTAACTAGGGTTTCACTGTGTAGCCACATTGTTGCCAATCTTTCAAGTCGCTCAGAGGAGAAGAAACCATGAGGTGCGAGAAAAATCGGGTTTTTTTAATGAAAAAAATGCATTGTTCTATCTTTCTGCCTCCAAACCCACCCCCCATCTTTGGATCTCAAAGTGGGAGTGCAGTATTTATTACATAAACTGTGAGAAAGGGGGAAGAGAACTGTTGGAGGATAAGAGAGAGGGGGACCCACTGGAACTCTCACCTGCCTGGGCTAGAGGATAAGGTTATATGGAGCATTTTACCCACTCAATCTCTTAACTGTGACCAACAAATAAGCCATATTACAACCTATGTGTTGTGATAATTGCATTGTTTGCTCTTTAACCTGTTAATTCATATGCCATGCGACCGTGATATATAGGCCTATAAAGGCCGAGACAATAAGAAGACACAGTGGCAGAATAAATTCAACTATCTCTTTGTTTTGTCACAAAACCAGATAGTAACCTCTGTCAAGTGAAGTCCACAAAACATATTGCATGTAACAGACAGCTACATGAGCTACAGCACGGTCAAGCAAGTTAATGTTTCCCACATTTTCGGATCACTAAACAACTATTGATTTAGAACCACGGAGAGTTACCGCAAGTCTCAAAGAAAACAGGAGCTACCTCCACTATTCCAGCACCATTTCAACTTTTCAACATCATCAAATTACCTCTGCTTAGTCTAGTACAGTGACAACTAAAAGATACCAAAAACTATTTAAGCTAAATTGATGTGGCTGTCCATGGTTCTGATTTCTGTGTGTGTGTGTGTGTGTGTGTGTGTGTGTGTGTGTGTGTGTGTGTGTGTGTGTGTGTGTGTGTGTGTGTGTGTGTGTGTGTGTGTGTGTGTGTGTGTGTGTGTGTGTGCGTTTGTAAGCAGAAACACATGTTGACTTACCCTCCTTGAGAGAAACGCCAATGTCATCCTCCTCTCTTTCATGTTGACGAAATGGTCTATCACTCTGTCATACAGTACACACTTTTATTTTTTGTTGTCCTAGGCTACCTGGCTAAAATGCTTGCTCGCTAGCCTAACTTCCATTCATGGGCAACGTTAGCTAGTTAACATTAGCCTTCTACATCTAGCTACATATTTAACTTCCATCCTCTCAGGCCAGGGGCACAACAATGTATGAATTAATGGTTGGATCAGAATCGCCGTAATAATCATTGGCCAGTACGGAGAATTAAGTAAAACCACAAGTCCAAATCCCTATTTCCATCCATGGCTAATTTAGGTAAGGGACAATTTTAGCTAGATAGCTAGCTAGCCACTGGAGGAAAACAATACAACAAGATGCAACAATTCAAATGTTTCTGTCAATGATGTATGCTCTCAATAGGATTTGATAGGTGTGATGCCAAAATCCCTTGGCACTTTTTTTGGGTGCACCAGAACCATTCAATGTTGAGCTCGCTCAGTTTAACTCAAAACTGGATGACCAATTTTTTATACTTTTTTATCAAGGGAGGCCAAATGCTCGTTCGCTTCCCTTGGCTTTAATGCTACGGGCGGCAACAATGTCATACTCGTTTGGACCGGACAGCATCAGATAGATGGCCTACACGTAGAGAGACAGAGGGGCTCTGTTTTCGCTCGCTCGGATGCGTTCTCCTGTGAGATACATCCGGCCTCTTGCGAATTGAAGGAAAATTATGAAACACAGAGAGACTAAAGAAATTATTGTTTTCATTTTTAATAAAAAAAAATGTAAATGGCTGTTAGTGTAGTTCAGAGTGAATAATATCGAATTTACATCTATAGTGACCGTCTTCCTGAATGATCAATTTAGCTAACTTAGTGCACCAAAGAGACTGTACAATGGACACTTGAACACCCCATAATACTCTAATATCCTTTTCACACTAGCATCCCCAACCGAACTGTGCTGGCTCTGATATTTACTTTTCACGTTGTCCTTTCCGGCATGCTTCCAGATATAGTGTATGCCTAACCAGGCCACATCAGCTCGGTTCAGCTCGGCTCAGTAATGTGAAAAACACTTTACTGTACCAAGCAATACCATACAATGTATACCTGAGGGCCTTGTTGTAGTATCAATCTAGTATTGTGGGTCTTAGCCTTCTCAGGAGCATAGGTCTTCAGCATCCTCTTAGCTACTGTATCTCCTCCTCAGCGAGTTGGGAGAGAATCGCACTGAAGAGCATTATTCAAGCCCATTATTTCCATAATTGCCGGCATTGTTGTGCTTGTTTGTAACGTTGTTAATAACAGGCGACGCCGTATAATACGCTTAATGTTATTTATCTGTTGGCAGATAGATGCGGCTAATCCTCATTCATTTGCTGCGGATCAATGCAAATCCTCTAGTGCGAGCAAAATCCCCCCTGAGCCGCTGGTTTCTAATGTATTTTTCCACCATTAACCAGCTTTAATCCCTGCTAATCATCGCTAATCCACATCTCCTGTGTTTGATGATACTTCCCTGATGAAGGAGCTAGGCAGGCAGACAAGCAGGCAGGCATCTGTGTGCTGTGTTCAAATGCCTAGTGCTGGCTCCAGCACTACTCTCGAAATGGTGCTTGGCACCAGTCAGTCTGTACTGTATGTTATGGGAAGGAGAGGACAGGGAGAGAATGGGCCTGGTCCTAGATATATTTGTGCTGTCTTTCTAAATCCAACCTATGGTCATTGTCAAACAGATCTGGGACCAGGCTAGGAGAGAGTGTTAACTTCTGACTTGACTAATGAGACAAAATGGTGGTGATTATTGTATGACCCAAATAGGTAACTACTCCACAATTTCTACTAGCCCGGATGTTATTCAACCAAGCCAAAGGTCCAAAATCTTTGCAATATGAAATGTTACTCGCCTGGTGGGCTAGTTTGGCACATCATCTACTAGCCCGGTCCGAAAAGTACCAGGCACATTAAACTTTCAAATAGTAGTTTACCAGATGTTTTCACACCTCTATAAAGTAGTCTAATGTCAAGATGAAACCATGTCCCACGACATCTGAAAACATCTGACAAACTGTCATGTAGGAGTGAAATGTCTCTTGAATTTCCTTCCAATGGACACAACACCATCATTGACCAAGTTTTTTAAAAGTTTTTTTTACGTTGTTACGTAAAGTTCCCAAATGGCACCCTATTCCCTATAGTGTCAGGCATAGTGTCAGGAAGTCCTTAGTGCTGGTGATGTCCATCCTGTGCCATGCCACACAGCAGAGCTAAATAGCAAATGGGGAACTAGTGAAAGGTAATTAGTCATATTATGTCATCGTTGACCTTCCTACTGCATCAGCTGTGGGCTGGTTTGAATTCCACTTCCTGGGTCCACGCAACTGCACTTCAATACGGGCCTATGTGGCATTACTGATGGTGCATCTCATTTAGTTCAGGTCCAGCATGTTCAGCATGCACTTTAGCCATATGGACAGATGACGATATTCCAAAGGTCGTACTGTGTTTGTTGTATGCATAATACACTTTCTCTGTTTGCATCAGTTGAATCTGGCTTATTGGATGACGACTGATGGGGGAGTTTTTATCATCATCCAGGCTGTGCTTCATGATTTTTGTGGGGATTTTGAAAGTCATATTCCAGTACAAAAGTATGATCAGTATTGCATGGTTTAGGTCCAAACGTGGCACCATTTTAAGTTCCCCAACAGATAATGAGTGATGCTGGCGGGAGAGTTCTCTAAGGACTGTGTCTTCCCTATGAAACGAATAACTCACAAATCCCAGGTGTCTAGTGTGGATCCAATGTGGATATGTGATTCAGACAGGCCGTTTAGTTGGGTTTTGAGCACATCCAGTGTCCCAAATGGCACCCTATTCCTTACATAGTGCACTACATTTTACCAGAGCTGGTCAAAAGGAGTGCACTATATAGGGAATAGGACACCATTTGGGATGTACATAGAATCTTCTGCTACAGAACCACTTCACGACATGTTTAGGACCTATCAGTCAAATGCTGATTATAGATTGAATTTATTTTATTGTGTACCATGTACACTATATATACAAAAGTATGTGGATACCCCTTAAATTAGTGGAATTGGATATTTCAGCCACACCCGTTGCTGACAGGTGTATAAAATTGAGCACACAGCCATGCAATTTCCATAGACAAACATTGGCAGTAGAATGGCCTTTCAACGTAGCGCCGTCATAGGATGCCACTTTTCCAACAAGTCAGTTCGGCAAATTTCTGCCCATGCGAGAGCTTCCCCGGTCAACTGTAAGTGCTGTTATTGTGAAGTGGCCACACAAGCTCACAGAACGGGACCACAGAGTGGTGAAGCGCGTGGCAAGTAAAAATCGTCTGTCCTCAGTTGCAACACTCACTACCGAGTTCCAAACTGCCTCTGGAAGCAACGTCAGCACAATAACTGTTTGTCGGGAGCTTCATGAAATGGGTTTCCATGGCCGAGCAGTCGCATACAAGCCTAAGATCACCCTGCACAATGCCAAGCGTCTGCTGGAGTGGTGTAAAGTTCGCCGCCATTGGACTCTGGAGCAGTGGAAACGCATTCTCTGGAGTGATGAATCACGCTTCATCATCTGGAAGTCTGAAGGACGAATCTGGGTTTGGCGGATGCCAGGAGAACACTACCTGCCTCAATGCATAGTGACAACTGTAAAGTTTGGTGGAGGAAGAATAATGGTCTGGGGCTATTTTTCATGGCTCGTGCTTGGCCCCTTAGTTCCAGTGAAGGGAAATCTTAACGCTACAGCATACAATGACATTCTAGACGATTCTGTGCTTCCAACTTTGTGGCAACAGTTTGGGGAAGGCCCTTTCCTGTTTCATCATGACAATGCCCCCATGCACAAAGTGATGTCCATACAGAAATGGTTTGTCGAGATCGATGTGGTAGAACTTGACATCAGCCTCCACTGATGCAGATATAATATTGTGTATTATTCTTCCAATACATTTTAAACAAATTGCTCAGTGACTCGCCTGAGCTCTTACAGTTGTAGGAACAGAGTTGTACCATTTGGGGGCGCTTGAGACTCGCCGTTCTCTTCAAAATGCTTCAATATCGTAAAGCCATATTTGGGCTCATTTACAACAGTTTGAGCTGACACTTCTCAAGGCCTACAGTATCTTATATATATTCGTATGTGAAGTTATAGGGACCTATGTGTGCGTCTAATTGATCAGTTTTGTATTAATCTCCAATATACTATTTATTATTGGATGATAGAATCCTTGCGCTCTTATGACTTTACAAGGAGCGCCTAAAGATCATTAGCTACATTTGGTTGACTGAAATACGTGGAAATGTCAATATGCATAATCGCTTGGCATTATGAAATTGTATCAAAGAGTGGGAGGGAAACAAAAGGATATCCTTGATGACATGTGTATAAAAGGACATTATATAGGCCCACCAACAGAGAGAGAGAGTGAATCTTATGTTCTCAGGTTTTCTACCTGAAGGACAACTTTTAACGTCTCTAAACATCACTTCAAGAATTCCTATCTGACAAAAAGTTTGCCTTCACTCAAGTTGATATCGATAACCTGTATGCTATTCAAAAAAATTGTTCGTGCTTTTGTTAGGGTTTATTCAAACAAGTAATGCAAAGTATTCTTTTCGGTTTTATTGAAGGCTAAAATAAATGTTTTCAATCCATAGCATTTGTTTATGCGATGCATTGTTAAAAATAGGCCTATCGCTGGCTAGGATTAGGCTAAAGTAAAACAGTCTTAATATAATGTGGAGTAAATCACAGAAGACGTAAATCGACATTTCTTATTGTGCTAATGTCAAATATGGACACCACAGATGTACAGTATTAACATTTAACATTTAAGTCATTTAGCAGACGCTCTTATCCAGAGCGACTTACAAATTGTCTTGATTAAGTTCTAGAGCTATAACTGAACATATTAGGCTAAACTTAACAATACTTCGCGCTAAATTCATATAGTTTGATGTTAAACGCTTCCTTGAACTTTTGACTAACTCTGAAATATTGGATTAGTTTGACTGTTATTAAAGCAAATTGTTGTTGACTTCTCTGTCATTTGCGGCGTTGAAACTGGTGAGATGCAATGACATTGGCGAATGAGTTGCAACATTAGTCCTACATTTGCTGAATCAGAACGGCTTGTCATCTAACAATTTTCCCCGTAGCATAATGTCCACCCACATCTCGTTTTCTTCCCAGAAAGCAAAGTTGCGTCGTCTTTATCTTATTAATATGAATATCAAAAGATAATACAAACTAATTGTGTCCAGATTGCTAATTATTCTTACATGGCTATCGGTAGTCCTGCGTTAGCTGTAGCCTATAGCGCCACATAGCCTACTGTGCGTGTTTTAATGGAGCTGGTGTGTTTATGTGCTCCAAATGCTAGCGAGCCTATTTCTTTGCATTTTGATCTACTTCAACCTAGCCTTTCACAGCTTATTTAATAACATCAACGTGATGTTTAAAACGAAAAACCAATTGTTATTATAGCCTATACTTATTCTGAACACTTGGAGAGGTGTGTGTGTGTGTGTGTGTGTGTGTGTGTGTGTGTGTGTGTGTGTGTGTGTGTGTGTGTGTGTGGTCTTGGACTCTGCTCCATTGGCTTAGTTAATATCCTAACAACCCATCATTTGGTCATTATTAGTATGATTATAGACACTCAGAAATCCCTCGCAGGCACTTTATTTGTTCTCAAAGCAGAAGTTTAAGATACAAGAGACGGTGTTATTTTAGGACATATTTTCTAAGTACCTCAACACTGTAGGCTACTAGTTATAAATAATATTACAATCGGCATGTTGCTGCGCACCAAGAGCAAGTCTGATACATTGCTGCTATGTAGCATACTATTATTTACCTGGTAATACATTGTTATTACCATATGACAGTATTAACTAATAATCCTAATAATATTAATAGTACATCAGTCAATAAAAAGACACTATTTTCGTAATAATATTGCACAATTTAATACTGCGATTACACAGAGATGTGAACAACGTCAGGGATTGTGTGGACTTGATGCGGATATGAATGCCCGAGGTAAACATACTGTTGTGTCTATTCCCTTTAAAACAGCACATGTACACAGCCTCTGATTTAAATGAATCCCAATTACATAACGGAATACTGGTTTAAAGTGAACACATGTTGTCGTCAACACTTTCTGACGGCTTAAATCAGAGGGGTTAAGAACAACACACTATTTTAGTGCATTGGATTTTTGTTTACCACATACATTTGTATATTTTTTTTCTTCTCATCTGGTGGTTTCACAATAGTTAGCAACAAAGGAAAACGGTTTGGTTTTTGAATGAAGACAAAATACCTTTTCTTGTATATACGTTTTATGTAAGTAATAAAATATTACTATAACATAAATAGGAGAAATGTGACTTTGCAGTCTACATTTAGCAATCAACATACAACCAATGTAGTAAACAAAACATATTGAAATCCACTGCAACATAACCATTAACCGAGCCAAACAAAAAGCTCCAAACACATTTAGGAAATAAATATATATATAAATGGTCAGATTCATAAATGAAATCATATTAAAATATCTTCTTGGAATTAGTAAGTGTACAAAACTGCCGAAAAAAACAAAACAAACCAAAAAAAATATCTCAGAACAAATACATGTTTACATATTCGACATATTTACACATCGGAAATAATCCTGGCAACATTTCATTTCAAATATTTTTTTGAAGAAAGTTTTTTCCCCGCTGTATCGAATAGCACTGTCTGCAGTATGCAATTGCACTATAGGCTACTGTCCATCAGAATGTACCAGACCCTTGAGAAATGACACGCAACGCACGAGTAGGCTAGTTAATCAGTTTTTCCTTTCTTCTCCATATCCGAAAAAAATAAATATATCTAAAACAGGTCCCTTCATCACTTTTCATTCGAGAATGTTCTGAATTTCTCCGTATATAGTGGTTATAATACAATAATAGGAATGGTGTAAATGAATGGGGTGTAGCACAGGCTACCTTTCAGATCAATACAGAAGGTACAGAATTCGAGTTCTACTTTTTATTATGATATAAAGAATGAGAACAGCGTGACACTTCGACCTGGGGCACTGAAGTTACCTGAGAATATCACTTTCATTTCGTATTAAACCAATCTCGTTCTAAAGGTGGTTGGAATAGCTTGGCAGTTAGCAATGCAAGTTGCTGACGGCGCCCTGGAGTGATTTTAGGAACCTGTAAACATGAAAATAGCGAGTAAAGGCCTACCTCAAAACAAATTCTGAAAACAAAACTAATATAAAATTGCAATGATCAGTTCAACGAAAGAATAAGTGCTCCATACAAAAGGAAAAATAATAATCAAAACAAACACCAAAAACCGACAACAAACACGTGTTTCATAAAGTATTCATCCATATTGCCCTTTTTTAGCGTCTGTTGCTATCTGCAAAGCGTACATGTTTTAAGGCTGCCAGACGTAAGCTGTCCTGTTGCATTCGTCAATTTTGAAATGCATCTGGCATTTAAGTGTGGGGATTTTTGTCATCAACGGGTGCCGTAATTTCCATCCTCTTTTCACAAACTCCTCTGGCCAGATGACGTTGTGTCAACAGTAGGAGTAAGGGAGGCGTTTCTGATGAGTTACCGTACACTTATAAAATGAGAAACAATAAAAACAGTCTTCAGAACAGACACTGAAGTTAAAATATTCCAAACAAATCAAACATCACAATTAATAGAACAAAGCGAAAGAATAGGCTAATAATTTGAAATATTGGTTAATGGGTTTTAAGCCTGAAAATCAAAATGTTCATTGTGTGTGTGTGTCTCCTTTGTTGATCGTTTTCAGGCAACCACCTCGCACTGTGGTGAGCGCCATCAGTTCAAGACACCACTTGCAACATTTCATCGTTTCCCTTTGAACAGCCACGAAACATCGAATTTACTTTATCTCCTCCATAGAATTTTGGTAAATAAAGATATTTGTTTCATTTAAAATGTGAACGAAATCAATTCAGTAATAGTGTATGTTTTTCTTTTCAACCATTTTCCATTCTACCTATTTGTTGTTGTAACACAAGCTCCGGTTACTGGGACAAAACTCATCTGTCTGTCCAACTTTGCCATGTCTCTGTTCTCTCTCAGTAAAACAAAATGAAATACTGTTAACTCCATAGTCCTTTCCATTTTTTTTCTTGTTTCCCCCGAAATTGTAGGATTGTTCATGAAAACAGTCACTGCACAGGACTCTGTAATGTGTGGTGAAGAGGGGGTGTCTCCGCTTGAGAATATACGTCCTCCATATTCGGATGAGGGACCCCTATCGGCGTCATTCTTTTCTCTTTTTGTCTTCTGTTGCAAAACCAAACACGGACAACCTCTTTTTCTAATTGAAGAGAGCCGGCTAAGCTGGTGATTTCATGGGCAGAGGGCTTGGGACATTTTAAGAAATGATTTTCCAGCGCCCCTTTCACCCCAACTTCAATCGAGGTCCTCTTCTTTCGTTTCCTGCCCTGCGCAGCAATCTTGTCCAGATTGGTGGGACTGCCCGTGTTTGAGTCTGTCTCCTCCAGCCACTTGTTTAGCAGTGGCTTAAGTTTGCACATGTTCTTGAAGCTGAGCTGCAGTGCCTCGAACCTGCAGATAGTGGTCTGAGAAAAGACGTTTCCGTACAGGGTACCCAAGGCCAAGCCCACGTCCGCCTGTGTAAAGCCCAGTTTGATCCTTCGCTGCTTGAACTGCTTGGCGAACTGCTCCAGGTCGTCGGAGCTGGGCGCATCCTCGTCTGAGTGGTCCTGGTGGTGGCTGAACGCCTGCTGGGGGGACTCCATCTGGTTGTCATGGCTACCTGTGTCGTCGTGGAGCGGGTCCCGCATGCCGTGGTGCAGAGAGGCGGGCTGGGGACTTAGCATGGCGTTGAGGTTCGTGTATCCCGGCTGCGAGTAGACTAGCGACTGGTGACCGTTGGAGGCAGGGGACAGCGGGGACAAGTGGTGCGTCGTGGTTGGCGCCCACGACCCATGGTGGCTACTCTGCGTCTGCTGGTGCACCAGGTGAGATCTATGGTGGAAGCCGCTGCTCAGGTCCTCTCGGCTCGCCTGAACGCTGGCTTTGTTGTGCTCCTGTTGCCCGATATGGGTGCCGCTGGTCCAGTCGGTGTTGGAGGTGGGCAGCCACTGGTGGTGCGTCAGGCTCATCGGATGTCCGGTGTTGGTCGCCGCTAGCCCTTGCAAGTACTCGTGGTGCATCATTTTCTGCACCTCTCTGTAGGTCGTCCCCTGGTGCATCCTGTCCGAATCCGGATGCATGAGCGGGTTGGACGGTAATGAGTTATTCCGCGGAATATACTGAGCTGTTGTAGCCATGGCTCCGACTTCGAAAACTGACGAGTACTTCGGAGGTCTGGAGGCTTTAGAGCTAAAAACGCAACAACCTGCTCTGGGAGGTCTTGGGGAAGAGCTAAGACACGCCTCCTCTTCGCTTGTATTGGCTCCTTACGGATTCAAGCCCACAAGAGGCATCGCCTACGTTGCAGAGCGCATTTTACGCACATAACGAATAGGGCTCTGTTTCACATATACTATATAGAAACATGTTAATTCTATATTCTATATATATACATTTATATTTTAGGGTATTGGTAACTTCACGGTCTCTGGATATGACCTAGGTTTTTGTTATCCCTTTCTCGTGGGCTGCTTGTTTGCACGTCGCAGGCGCACAGAACCCAGTCACTCGCAATTGGTCGCTCCTTTCTCATTCTTTCCTCCATCCTCTCTCTCCAAGCCAGGGCGGAGAGGGTTGGAATACAGTAGGAAATGATTGGGTTTCGTTGGGTTCGTTCGGGTTGTTTTGCAAATAACCACGTGGGGGAGTACGGGGATCTTTTTGATGGGGTGACAAAACCCCCCCTCCACCTTGATATCCTTTTAGTCAGTGATGACTAACTGCAGCGCTCCCTATTTAAGTAGATTCGTATTCTTATAGTGTGGTGTTCCAGAATTACAACCACCCACAAAAAGAGATGCATGCTAATAAGAACTGTGTGATGTAGATATTTCTTTGAATACGGTGAGGTGTGACAAATCTCAATGCGTTTTCTTTAATAATAAAGGCTACCATTTAATCCTTTATCCCAATTGTTTATGACATTTCCAATGTTAACCACTTAGAAAAAAAGGTTCTGGATAGAACCAAAAGTGGTTCTATTGCTTGCTTCATATATGTCACACCTAAAGGTTCTATATAGAACCCTTTTGTATGGTTGTTTGATCAGAACACCAGGGGTTCTTCTTCACTTTGGGTTCCATATAGGGTTCAATATTAAACCTATTTCGGTTCTGTATAGAACCTTAAGGGTGCCATATATGAAGCAAGCATAGAACCCTTTTTGGTTCTATCGAGAACCTTTTATTCGAGTTTATGATCTCCTCATCAAGGCTTATCATTCTCTCTCTCTCTCTCTCTCTCTCTCTCACACACACACACACACACACACACACACACACACACACACGTGCACTTACACTTTTGTCATTGGATTGGGCTTTGGAAAATTGTAACATGAATCTGCAAATTTTTGTATTATGCTAAATTAACAAGGGCATGGATAATAATGTGTGTCAGGATTCAAATTGTGGTTATAAGTGTAACCGTAAATCGCTCTGCGTAAGAGCGTCTGCTAAATGAATAAAATGTCTAAACTGTATAAGAGTACTATAAGAGTACCTTCTTAAAAAGTTATGGTTGTCAAATAAAATGATCTCCAAATATCACGTTCAATTTGACCACCCGTGACAATGTGGACCTATATGCAAAGCTGATGAAAAGCAGAAGGTATTTTATAGCGTTTCTCTCGAAGCATTTTACTAAACAGCAACTTAGAGTGAAAATCCTGTGTTTTTCCCTCTTGGCTTCTTCCACACTCCTCTCCGGGTTGATCTGATTAGTTTTCCCTTCACGTTTTGTCCCAATAGCAAATTACCAATTCTATGAATTGCAAAGCAGCCTCGGAGACGCTGAGGGGTAGAGAGGGGGGAGATGCGAAGATTGAAAGGGATCTTTGCAAACACAATCACGTTCTTAAATGGAAATGCGGGGCTTTAAACAAATCTTACATCTCTCCAGTTCCAGTCGCCTAAAAGTCCGCAATCAGGCGCATGTTCCACTCCTTCTAAAACCGAAGCTTTTTGTAAGCTTTTTCAGGCATCACTCTTTATTTTAATTATTTACCTGAATGATTTTTTTTTTATCTCACGCGCGTGTTTATGTTGTTCTCGTCTCTCACGCGACACTTCTCTCTGTTTGTAGGCTACAGTGGGACGCACTGTACTATTTATTCATTTGAATCCCTGGACTAGAGCACGATTTAACGGTAAGTTTGCTCTCTTTTCTGCTACGTGTGTCCTTACTTCACTCTGGCACGACACGACACTGAAGAATATGGTGCGTGTGTGGTTAAGATGCTCTTGGGGTCACAGGTGCTCGTCACCATCTCTTGAAAGGCGTGGTTTTTCCCGTCCAACCTTTATATATTTCGTTTGGATCGACTAAGGGGAGACAATTCCCAAGAGTCGGTCAGGTGTCATTTAGAAATCATTAAAAGGTTACAGAGGAACTTCCGGAATTTTTATTTCATAACGTACAAAATATTTTAGGATGTATTCCAATAGAATGATGCAATATTAGTTGTTGTCGAAATGTCTGTTTTCTTTCAAAACATAATTATAGCAGTGTTATAGGCTACAGCTCAGTGACTGATTAAATGTCAAATAAAGCCATTATCCGTTCTACCTTGGATTTAATCATCTAAAAAAAACAGGTAGGCCATATTTACACATCTAATAGGCTTGTAAACACAACCTCTTCAGACTATTCGATATGCAAATAATGTAAATATCAAAACGCGTTGTGTGTTGCTTTGATGCATTCAGTAACCTAATACACAATTTCCACTTGAGTAAAATAGTTTAGATGAATCGGAATATCACTTGATCTGTCAAGGGCCTTTGCTTGTTCATTTGTAAGATGTTAAGTCAGGGCCGAACATTTTTGTAAGGACTTGAAAGATTCCTGAACCCTTGGAGACCACTCTGTCGGGTTGTGACTGCTTCCGGAGAGTCACTTCCATGCCTCAGTTAATGAAGATGCGTTACCATTCAGTCATTCTCGTCTCCAAGTCTATAAAAAGTCATTTCTGCCGGGGAAGCGGTGCTGCCGGGGCAGCCACAGGCATACAGACCAACTCTTGTGCTTTGCCAGCCAGCTCGAGGAGCTGTGGAAAATAAATATCCCGATGCTCAACCCTCTCTTGGTAAAGAATATGGCCTTGTGTGGAACTAGGTGAATTTTTGCTAAGATGCACGAGGTTGCTATGGAAAGAGCGTTGAAAGGGATGACACGCATCTTACTGCTGATGAATGATAGGCGATACAGGAAAAGGCAAAAAAAAGAGGTCACGATATGATGAATTCATAAAAAAAGACAGTGGAACACACAATTATGGGGTTTCAGTAGCTGACTAGTGAGTATAAGGCATGGTGATGCGAGTTGAGGAAGCCCGGGTGACCCTGTCCCAAAATAATAGTCTCCGTTTTCAACAGTCTGCCTTGTGTCACATTGAACTTTTTCTAAACATCCTTCCCGTCCCCTTTTCGTGCACGGCTCTTTTTTATAGTCCGGTCACGTCCAAGTGCACTAGCCTATGCAGAAATGTTAGTATTCATTGTGGTTGGCTAACTCTATGGTGAAGCAATGGACTTACGCTGTAGCCTATTTGGTCTATGAACATTTTGGAAAAATAGATAGACAATCTATCTGTATAAAATAGGATGAAAGTGCATGTGTGTCTTAGCAGTAGGCTGTAGCATTTCGTGTTTGCACTGTCTACAATAAACTCACCATCATTATTTCCAATTGCGCGTGTGTTCATGAACTACAACAATGTCGTCCTGTGATGTTTTGTGCTCACTGGACATTTGCCCACTGGTATTAGAAGTATTTATAAAAAAATAAAAAAATAAAAACATTTTTCCCTTATAGTCTTCCTTGCGCTCCCTGCCAGTCACGTGTTGAAGCCTCAAGTGAGACCTCCTCGACTTGAATACAATTATAACCTGGACGCGCCTCAGCCAACAGCCACCCCATCCACTCTTAATGTAGCCTAACCATGTTCCTAGAAGGCAATTCTGAAAGATTAAACAACAAAAACATCAATATTCAAATACCCGAAAGGCCTACCCCCACAACATAACAGTCTAACAGTATTTATAATCTAAAATAATATTTGTACAATTATAGTATTCACAACTGGTGCACAATAAGGAAGTAAAAAAAATATGACACGAATGACAAATTCAAACAAGGACATTGAGGCCTAATTCTGTTTTAAAATAAATTAGATAAAGTTGCAGGGATTGTCTTTTTAATAGGCTAATAAAACTCTTTAGGATAACAGTCACATATCAATTTGAATGCACTTTCAACAACTGTCACCCAGTGCCTAGAATTACAGGCCTAGCCTACTGTAGCTTTGAATCTATTTCTAAAGGTCAAAGTCAAATATGTGTATTTCCTCTATGCTTGTCTGCCCATGAGCTAAAAAAAAAGAAAAATGTCAAAACTCAAGAGGTTAAACAAAAGTATTTTATATTCCTCCAAACAATTAAGCCTAGAAGCTGGTGCTTTCTGAAAGCCATTTCACAACAATACCTTTCTCAAACTCAGATGGAGGATGATGATTTTAAGTTCCTATAATTAGACACATTGTATGCTAGACGTCTCTCTGCATAGTCCCAGAAAGGAACCCCATTTCCTGCACTGCATTTGATGTTAAACACACCTTTATTCCACTTCCAGAGGGTCATTCAATCGACCGTTGCACCTGCCACTTCTAAATTTGGATTAAAAAATTCAGAAAATAGCTATTATTCACAAACTTCCACAATTCAGATAATTGTACTTTCCCCCACTTTCAGTCTTTCTTTTTTGATAGAAATGCGAAATAGGCAATGACTACACGATCGCAATAGCTCATTTGCCTAGTGCGTAAATGACCAACGTCCTATGCTTTTCAGGTAACTTTTTTTCCATTCATTTTTGGCTAATGAACTCGGCGCTTCTGCCAGCATCCCCCTGAGAATGCGAGGGGAACGTTTCTCTTGTGGTAAAAGGTGCGAGATTTCTCCCTATTTCTTATACTAATTAGGCGGGGGTCTGAACACGATGTGGGATGAATATTCATGAAAAGGCACCGGCGCGCAATTAGTCGTGGAGAGAGTTCCTAACTTCAATCCCTGATCAGCACCGCGCGCAGCAGAATGGGGTACCGCTCCCCCTACTCGTGATGTGTCTGTGGTGCGCAGCCAACCACTCTTTGAACAGTCTATTTGTGTCCGTTCCTTTCCTATCGTTCATGTTTTAAAGCTGCCAGCACCAAAATATCCCGCTTGCCCACTTAATGCCACTTCCCAAAAGGGAATGACAAATAAAACACAACAACCTGGCGCCATTATTAGAGTATTTACATTTTTAATGAAGCTATTTTAGGAAATTGTATTTTGCATACTTTGGTGGTCAAAGTTCAGAATATAATTTCTCACTTGATGCCTAAAATGAAATCATTGTATTAATCTCATACTACAACAGTAGTAAAAGATAACAGTAAAATCCTACATTTAAAATGATCAGATGGTCAGAGATAATGGACATCCTTTGTTTGCACAGGTGTCCATGTCTCTTACCAAACATTAGGATATCAAAGTATTAGAATACCAATAGAATAGAATATGATGGATTATAGGAACAAGAGAACACACACAAACACTAATCGATAACACAATTAAAGCCAATATACAATTTACTATATCAGGATCACTTTTCACTTTACT
The DNA here is from genome assembly GCF_901001165.1 of Salmo trutta. Lineage (NCBI taxonomy): Eukaryota > Metazoa > Chordata > Actinopteri > Salmoniformes > Salmonidae > Salmo > Salmo trutta. Next base: position 27,239,227 of record NC_042993.1, on the reverse strand, counting down.
TTCAGAGTTCCAAACCTTCCATCTAACTCCGTGACGGGCTTGAAAGCATCAGGCTTGGGATGCCTAAGCCCCTTCTCAGCTCCTGTCTGTCTGTCTGTCCTGTCTCCTGTCCTGTCTGCTGGGGTGTTGGTGCCTGGGCTTCAACCATCAGCCCTAACCTGTGTGGCTTCCTGTCCGTCCACAGAGGGACCCAATCCTCTACTTTGAATTCAAGGTGATCCTTATCCCCCCCCCCCCCTCCTGGACGTGTGTGCCTATGCCTCTTGGTTTGCCTCTCGCTTCCATAAAGATGTGTTTATGTATGTATGTATGTATGTATGTATGTATGTGGGGAACATAGGGAGGTTTTAGAAGGTTGGTCGAGATAAGCAGTGGAATTTGTGGCTGTGTGAATATGGATGGGGTCCCTGCTCTCTTAGAGACTGACTGATAGAGAGGTAAACAGCTTGTGGGCTGGAGGGGTGAGATGCATGCACCTGAATACATTTAGGCAGCATCACCATCTCTTCTTCTCTCTCTCTCTCTCTCTCACTGTCTCCCTCTCTCTTTCCTCTGCTCTTCCTCCACCTGCAAAGGTCTATCGAATTATAGTTATTTCGTGAAATATGGTTGTGTTGTGCTTTGGATTTCGAAATCTCCTGGATTTGGAAAGGGGTTCCATTGTTATTAAAATGCTGAGTACAGTAGTGTTTTGTTATTCTTTCGACTAGTTCTGCTCAGCTTTATGTGCTGATGTTGCTTAATCATACGTTGTGGTGTTAAAGGAAAGGCCAAGTTGGTTAGATCCCAAAGACACTGTTGCTCACTTATTTTTGTTTCGCTCAGATCAGCATCATTCTACACCGTTCTTGATTTCCTGCCATCACCGTCATCATCGTCGTCGTCATCGCCGTCGTCATCATTGTTGCCCTCATCATCATCGCCTTCTTCTTCTTCGTGTTACTTCCTTATTCATCTCTTTTCCTCCTTTCCTGCCCTCCCTTTCCCCCCTTTCCTCCTCTATCTCTCGTGCCCTTTGTTGAAATGATTAGGAGAAGCATTAATATGATCATCCCAGAGCCGGTGTTGACTTCCTCTTCTCTCCTCTTCTCTCCTGACAGGGGCCTGAAGACAACACAGCCTCACGCAATCTCAGCAACACGCAGGTTACGACCCCAACAGGACATACCACGCCACCCGGCGGGCTGAGTTGTCACGCACTACACGTGCGTGTGTGTGTAAGCCACAGGAGGTTGGTGGCACCTTAATTGGGGAGGATGGGCTCGTGGTCATGACTGGAGCGGAATCATGGTTTCCATGTGTTTGATGCCGTTCCATTCGCTCCGTTCCGGCCATTATTATGAGTCGTTCTCCCCTCAGCAGCCTCCGCTGGTGTAAGCATGTTGCCCCCTGCCGAACGTCCATCCGTCCTGCGTCTCCCCCTCAGCCCACCCATCCTTCCTCTCTACCTAGCCACCCTTTCATCCTCTGTCTCTTTTCTTCATACTGGACCGGAAAATGAACGAGCAAAGTTGGCCTCGCGGAGAGAGCGAGCGTCCACGTTAACTGAAGTAAAAGAATAGATAGATTCACTTCTGCAGGTTGAAGGTTGTACTTTATGACAAATTACATCAATTAAAGGGATCGTTTGCTGTGTTGTTTACCCCATTCAACCTGGAAATCTATCCCTTTAAATATTTACATACTGTAGATTTTAATAAGAGGACACATATGGATTTTCTTGAGTACACAATTTAAAATATGTATTTCTATAATAGGAGGATTGTGTCTCTGTTGAAATTGAGAGGATATTTGGTTTGGGTACCCCAAAAAATGAATTTGAAAAACCTCTCAGTTTAGAAGAGGTTAGTAACAGGTGAGGTAAACGTTTTGAAAAAAAACAAAAGCTGTAAAAGTTATGTGAATCAATGAGATATGGCTGAACTATTTTCCATTTGACTATTGCATAGTTTTTTTGTCAGTAACATCAATTGATACTATTCACAATGGAAGACAACAAGTTGAATGTAATGACAGTGTACACACCTACTTCAATATCAGGCAGGGATACTAGATATTGCATACATGAGTTAACCTGCGGTTATTTTTCTTTTGGTTTATTAGTTATTCTCTTTCTATAATCCTGTAATCAGATTTATCCTCGTGTACCGTTATAGAGGGATATTATTTAAGCTGGATTTCTTTGAGTGTCATGTCAGTAAATGTTCACTAGTGGGTTTAAAATGTTCAGACAGATAGGCTTACTATCTTGATCACATTTTGTTTCTGATTTACCTTTAAGAAATAGTATGCTTATTAAAAACATGCATCAATAAAAGCTGGGATAACGAACCTACAACATGCAGTATATCAAACCCATTAAGAAAGTTAAGGCAGACTTCTTACAATACGTAATTCCCAGCAGCTGAGCGAGATAGAGAAAGAGAGTGAGAGAGAGAGAGAGAGTGATAGAGAGAGAGAGAGATAGAAAGACAGAGACCTTATTTGATCCAGCAGACTTTTCTCTGGGGTGTAGAGTGATCAGTCCTGCCCCTCCGGTTACTCCCCTGGTTCTGGCACAATAACAGACAACTCCAGCCACACACACACACACACACACACACACACACACACACACACACACACACACACACACACACACACACACACACACACACACACACACACACACACACACACACACACACACACACACACACACACACACACTACTGCGCACTCACCAGATAACTTAGCTGCAGTCAGAGGCCCACTGGAAAGTTATTAATGAGCTGTTTAATTTTAATTAGATAGTAATTCATGTTAATGCTTGCTTAATGGAGCCAAATAATTCCCCTCGGTCACTTGGGGTCTTTATGCTTCGTTTACCGGCCCCTGCAGTTATTCTCCATTTTGCCTTTATATTAGATTTCAAGTCTTTCTAGAGAATGGGATTATACAATGAATATGGGAAACATATGGAGCAACTGAAGCGTGTGTGTGTGTGTGTGTGTATGTGTGTGGGCACATTCATTTGTGTAAGTGTGTGTGTGCCTACTTGCATACGCTAGCGTGTTGGTATGTGTGTGCATATTCATTTGTGTGTATGTGTGTGCATCCATTTGTGTGTGGGAGCTAGCAGGTGGCTCTCAATTCTAAATGCACCACCCACTAAATGAATTAAGTCCAGAAAAACAAAAGGTCAAGCTGAGTATTGAGGGCACACTGGGGTCGAAACCTTAGGTGGAAGTGCAGCCGGTAGTACATCTCCATACGCCGACAAACTAGTACAGGGGTCGCGACCTGAGCATGAGGGTATGGTAAAATGAGCAAACCTCTAGTCGTGTGCTCAGGCTGTTGTAGTTGTTGTGTTTTCAACACACCTAGAGGGTTAAAACAATGTTAAATATAGGGGTGAGTGTAGGAGTAACCAAACGTTCGTGCCCTTACCAAACAAGGGGTCATGGCTAAGGCACTGACCAGCCAGCCTGTCTCTCTGCTGTCTGGCCTGTGTGCGTGCCGGGTCTGCGCCGGGGCCGCATCAAGGCATTAAGCCAGCCGGCTGAATTGAGTTAGTGGCTACAGACGGCTTTTAATTGTTGATTGACCAGTCTGAGTTCTGCCTGTGCCGGGGTCACTAATGATAGCACAGGGGGAGGTCCCTAGGCCCCAGCTGCAATTTCAGCCCCACTCGACCCAGAGAGACGGAGGAGAGCGGAACAAGATGGAGGGACTGACGGAAGGGAGGAGGGAGGAAGGAAGGAGGAGAGTTTAAGAGAGAAGGTTAGAGAGGATATGGGATGTTTCTGTTCTTGTTTGTTTGATCGAGAAATTGATTAATTAAGGGGTTATTACACAAAGATAATAGACATGGGCTGATGGGTCCCACATAGAAGCACATCAGTTATTGAAGCTCACGTCCAAGCTCAAGTATGCTGAGCCTACCCCCGTACAACAAATCCATATTCTTTGATCCGTTTGACGATTACAAATTTGACTTTGTATTCGTTCCATTTTTTCCCCAGCTCATTCTCTACTTCTCCTTCATCCTCTCCCTCTTCTCCTCCCTCTCTTCTCCTCCCTCTCTTCTCCCTCTCCTCTCCTCCCTTCCTTTCATTTGGCACGGAGGCACCAAAGCCCACTCTTGCTGTTTAAGCGGGGGTGCGCTCCCTCGCCCCTTTCGCCCCTCTCCCTCACAGCAGGTGCGTGTCCTTCCCTAACATTTGTTATCTCTAATCCTGCAGGTTCCGAGCACAAAAAGAGCGTAGTAAAGTCTCTCACCACCCTAATCCCTCCATCCCTCAACTCCTTTTTTGATGGCGTTTTTTTTCTCTCTTTTTGGGGGGAAGGGAGGGAGAGACACTTCACTCTGATTACCACACAGTTTTATCTATCTGGGAGCCCCTTGGAAATTCAGAATTGTGGGGGCTTCGTCTGTTTAGCTCCCCGGTCCCGACTTTCCCTTTTTGCCCCCTCTACCCGTATCATTTACAGTCATTTTCTG